>NW_020449152.1:0-46021 GCF_003343035.1 Apteryx rowi | reverse complement strand
TGCCCAGCAACAGGACAAGAGGCAACGGGCACAAACTGAAACACAGGAAGTTCCCTCTGAACATGAGGAAAAGCTTCTTCCCTGTGAGGGTGACAGAGCACTGGAACAGGCTGCCCAGAGAGGTTGTGGAGTCTCCTTCTCTGGAGATACTCAAAACGCGCCTGGATGCGATCCTGTGCAATGTGCTCTAGGTGACCCTGCTTGAGCAGGGAGGTTGGACTAGATGATCTCCAGAGGTCCCTTCCAACCTCAGCGATTCTGTGATTCTGTGATTCAATGCCAGTGCCATTATTTTGTCCTGCAAGGTATTGTGTACTTTGTGGAAAAATGTCTTTTTTAAAGCAATATTCATAGTGAAAAGTGACCACTTACTTAGGTTACATGAAGAGAACAATGTCAGAGTAAACATCATCAGAGAGGAGCCTTTGTGGAGCTGATATTCAATGGTCAGTATATATTTCAGTTACATAACAAGGTTGCTTCATTTCAAGCACTTTCCAACCATCAAGTGTCTCTTTGCCAGTAGTTTAATTATATGCCCATTCTTTGGTAGGTTTCCTGCTTATCAGTGATGAAACATCAGAACAATAACTGCTAATATCAGGAAATTTTGCAGAGACAAAAGCAAGCTGCTTCTCTTTTATAACAGTCCAGTGAGACCACAGAGGGCTTGCTTTCTGTTCAGCAGAACCAGGAAATTATTAACATAAAACATGATAGAAAGGGTGTTCAGTTCTTCCAGCAAGTAGGTTTTGAAAGCAAGTTGAATTGAATTGAACCCTCTTCCAATTACATGAACTCTGATCCATTCACGATTTTGCAGGAGAGCAGCAGCAGATGCCCACCTTCTGTGGCCACTTTCAAGATTGCTCCCACACGTATGGTGGAAATGTTGGGAGGACCAAACCATGACCATGTGAAAGCAGCATTGCGGGTCCCAACTGAAAGTCCTCCACTGGTAAGTAAACCCACTTTTCTATTGGCACTGATGATTAATTCCAGTTTTGTAGAGGCCAGACCTATGAATGCACTTACAACTCAGAACAAAAGTTGCAGCTGAGCACCTGTAAAGCCATGAGAGAGGAGATCCTGCTCCCTTCACTGCCCCTCTGAGCCCCTCACCTATAGCAGAGAGGAGGGGAGATGCTGGAAGAGCGACGAGGGGAGGGAAAGGCAGGCATGGTCCAGTCCTCGTGCCAATTAATTTTTATTTTTTCCTGGAAAGTGGGACGGCTCCATCCATCCAGACAGCTTGCATGCCAGGCCTTGGGACACACTGTGCTCCTGTCCCTATATGGAGACACCGCAGCTCAGTTTGGGATCAGTGGTGGTGAGAATGGGAGGGGAGGCTGAATCTGTTTCACTCACCTTTCTCAGGGCCCATACAGGCAGAAAGAAATCACTGCTTTGCTCCCTTCTCCACACATATCCTTTCTTTTCTTTCTTTTTTTTGACCTCAGCAGGCAGGGCTGGCCACCAGTTCCTGAAGGGCAGGACCTGCTCCTCCTTCTCAACCTGCACAGGCTTTGCTCGATTGGGTGGCATTTGTGAAAGCCATTCCTTAACCATTATGGGGAGATTTGGAAAATCAACTGCATGAGGCAAAATATCTACCAATTTTATGGTGCTGAGCTTAACTTCTCCTCTGTAAATGCAGACCCAATGTTACCCTTGGGCTTGTAAGCAGCCCTGTGCAGGATTGCATGAGACAGATGCGAAAGTAGCTTCTTGTTCTAGCTTAGCTGTGTAGACTCTTGCTAGTAGTAATAGTAGAAAGCGATCAAACTTATTTTCATTCCAAAAGTCAAGAGCTTATATGTGCTTCTGCAGGGAGCAAATCTACCGACTGAGAAAGTACACAAACAGGGACCCTCTAAGAGCAGAAATAAATCCTGAAGCCTCTTGAGAATTTTCTCCCCTTGTTAAGTCTTTTATATTCATGTAAACACAAAATTCACCATAGTCTTGCATGGTGCACTGAAAAAGGTACCTTCCATCCCTCATTCTATGTAAAAGGACTTAATTTTAGTCAGAAGGAGAATGGAGGATTACTTTTTGCTAATTAGTTCTGAAAGTGATCGACTTTAGACAAATCACTCTCTCTATTGGGACTCCACAGTCGGTGTGAAAGTGATGCTAAATCATCCTGAAACCTTTCTGGTCCTCTACAGGATTCACTAGGGCCCAGTTTTAAAAAGTTCAGCTTTCTGATTTGGTTAAGAAAAGTCAACTGTGTGCATCCTTGATGACATGGTTGGCCTAGTTATGGATACCTCTTATTTACACCTTGGCAGGGTATAAATAACAATGTCATGATTGAAAACATGAGGGCTGTGTGTTATTTCCTTCATGTCATAAAACTGGGAAGAGGGAACAGTTTTGTGTGGTTATTGATTTCCAGCTGCTTAATTAGTGTTTACAGTATCTCTCCTTGAAAATAGCCATGTGCATTTCATTCCCTGCTTGCTTGTTTAATTTAATTTAATCAATTGCTACACACCTGTTTCCACTTACTTAAAACAAGCATTATCTCCAGCATAACAAATATGAAACAACATTAAAAGTAATTAATCTTTATCCTTGCTATGTTTCTCTTGGAGTAGTATAATTGAGAACCCAAACTATAAAATAATCAGATATCAAGCTTATACCTTAAAACACCAACAGACACATAAACCTTTCTTTAAATGGTACAGGCAGATTTGAACATAGCTGCAGAGAAAAAGAAGTAAGATGGCTTCTAGGATATTTGACAGGATGCTTTATTACTGAATGATGGGAAGAGGCAACTTCAGAGGATATCCAGCAGATATTTCATAAATGATACCAAATAGGAATGAATAAATTCCTCTTTAATTTTATCATTTTTTCATTATTCCCAAGCACAGGTACCATTATATACTGCTTGCTTTCCTAATAAGATATAGAGAGACACATCCAGCTAAGTTTCCAGAACTCCTGCTTGTAAAACTAATCTTGAACTAGCTCAAAACCAATAAGGCAATTAAAAAAAAATCAACCCTTTTTTTCCCCTCTTTTAATGTTTTCTGAGGTCTTGTTGGTGCCAAGCATGGTGTCCGGAAGTCAGACAGAGCCAAGGTGCTGGCTTCGATCAGTGGCTGTCTTCTGCTGGGCTGTGCTGTAGCACTGCTCTTCCCGTAACACCCCCAGAAGGGTGTCTGGCTTGTCCCAGTTCATCTTTAAAAAACAGCTCCTAGACTCTCCTTTCGCCTCTGAAGAACATAAACACTAACAACCATAAAGAAGCAAGATTAACCAGAATGTCACTTGCTCTTTTACTTGCTATTAGCTGATAAATGAAATCAGCAGTGTGGAATTAGTGCCTGAGAAACCCTGTGCTTTCACATAGCCCCAGAATCACTCCAGCTGTCTTAGACTTTTGGGGTTGCTACCTGTCTCCTTCTGAGACCCTTTTCCTCCTTCCCTGTGGGATTCAAAGAGGTAAATTTATTCCTACAAAGGGCATTAGTGACTGGAACAACAATTTCTTACAGTTTGTATGTCTCCCCTGCTGGATCTTGACTTCTGACTGTGGACACAAACAGCGATAATTTAATGCAATAGGAGAAACTCCCAGAGACCCCAGATTAAACTGAGGAATTTTTTTTCTTTCAAATTTGTCTTCTTTATTTCTTTTTTCAGTGTCTGGCGATCCCCAGCGAGTCTGACATAAGTCCCTAACTCAGCTGGTTTCTGCAAACAGAACATTGCCAGATGACGGCTCACGCTTCACTGATGATGTTCTGTCATCTTTCGGTGCTAACTATGGATCAGTGTCTGTCTCTACAGCCTTTTTAATAGGTACTTTATTATTTTGACACATTTCCTTCCCTCTTGTTAATCTAGGGATTAACAGTGACATGTCTAAATTCATGCTTAACTGTGTTAACATTATCCCTCTTGTATTGAATTTGCTGTGATCCCACACGGTTAGCTTCTTAACAAAAGACCAACACATCCTCTTGTTTAAATATTCCTGCGGAGACTCTCTGAGGTTCTCCTTGTAGGCTCTAAAGCTTTACCTGGCATGCTGGATACAATATAGAGCATAAAAAAGCCTGAATCTGAGATGATATGATATAAAATCAGTGGAGCTCTCATAGCAGAAGTAAAGAATAAAAGAGTAAAGAAGGAGTAAAACAATAAACCATGGGAAAAACAGTAACAGAAAAGTGTCTGCACAGTCCTGCAGCACATGGGAAAAATCACTTATCCACTTCAAGGTCCTAGCCAGGACTTGCAAACTTATTCTGACCAGACACTTTGCTGATGTCCGGTGCTGGATTTTCTCCACCATAGATAGGTGTCTCCTTTCCATAGCTGCATTGGGTGGGCAAGCAATGTGCTACGACCTTCCCTGCCTTCCTTGCAGATCCTTTCTTGGGAAAGAGAGGACCCCCTTTCCTGATAGCTATTCTGACACGTAAGCGCTGGAACTCAGAGGAGCTCAGACTTTCAGCTTTTCCTGTTTGCAGCCACCCCTACTTCTGACTCATCATTTCTCTTGCTGCTTTTCTCCTCAGTCCTCGCTACACTTCTCTCTCTTCCTCTTGCCTTCATTCTAGTCCCAAACCTTTTGTCAGCTCAACCCCTCTTCTTCCATGGAGTTTTTTTTTGACTTGGATAAGGAGACTGTAGGTTTCCCATAACACCTCTAACGATGCTAGTGAAATAGCTATAATTGAGCAAAGACTCAGATTTGGCAAGGGCTGAACTTTGAGAAAAGGCTCAGAAAAGAGAAAAGTGCTTGAGGCAGAGCATTTGTTTACAAGTTATGACAATTCTGCTCAAAATTCGCAAGAATTCTTGGATCTCTTCTCCTAGGGAATTTCTGATGAAAGAAGTACCACTACAGACTCAGCTCTGCTGTGAGATTGAAGAACGGCAGCAGAAACGAGTAGCTGTAATGAAGCTGACCTTGTAAACTGGACCAGACGTGATACTTGCTGGAATCTGTTACAACCTCAGAAAGAAATGCACCAAGTTAAAATATGGAAACCTTGTTGCTAGGAGCCAGCCAGATTTGGATGGAAAAGGTTAAGGAGTTGGAGGAACTGCCTGGAGAGAAGAGACCGAAAGGGCTGGGTCTTTTCAGGTAGGAGAGGCTGAGTTCCTCGGGGTTTACAGAATCAGAAAAGTGGTGGATAAGGTGAATGCAGAACTCTTATGCACCAAGTCCTGCAGTTCTAGAATTAGGAGTCATTCACCAAAAGTAAGAGATTAGTTTAAAACCAATAAAAGAAAATACTTGTGTACTGTGTAAGTAGTGATTTTCTGGCATTTGTGAATTTCTGGCATTTGTTTCCACAGTGCGTAGTGGAAGCACATAGTAGGAGGGTACAGAAAGGATTAGGCATATGAATGGACAAAAAGGCAGGATGGTTTCTCTCTGAGTGGGATGTTGCATTAGATGACCTCAAGAGGTTCCTTCCAACCTGTGTTTCTGTGATTCTATGACATTAGCAGATCCTAATGGGGATAGGCAGAAGTACTATAACATCCCATGTTCAAAAATTATGGCTGCTGCGGACATATGAGGAGGACAGACTGCAGAAAGCTGGCCAGGCTCTCCCTAAAAACATTTCCTCATTCCTCTGTCAAAGCTGGAGTCCTGTCTCAGATGGTCTGGCCCTATAGAACATTTCTTATTTCCTTAACCACTGGATGCTATAACAAGGGCCCAGATAGCCTTGTACAAAAACTACTCTCATGTGCTGTGTCTTAATCTGACTGTGATCTTTATCCCCTTTGCTTCTGTGTGGTCCTCAAGTTCTTATAAGTGTCTCTGGGAAGAGCACTAAGTGAATTTATTTCCTCGGGTTTCTGGTGGAGGGCTAAGGCAGCTTAATTATTTCACAAAAGAAACCCTATGTGTTGGACCCAACCCTTTGGGCTACCACTAAATAGGTGAGTTACACATGCTATCTTCTGCTTCATCCCTCCTTTCTCTACTTTCAGGTCTCTCATTTTATTTATACCTGGTCTGCTGGTGCTCTGGTGCTACTGGTGGTCCCCACCTACAACTTTTCCCCAGTGTTCCTCATAAGCCTCCTCACTCACCTCTTGCCCAGTGGCAGTCAGTGTGGCTGCCACCTGCAGTGACACCAGTCACTTTGCTGTGCACATCTCTGAGGGCAGAATGTGATGAGCTGGCTAGGCAGCAGCTGGGTGCAGGCTGCTGACATCATGGAGCTGTTGCATCATCACCCATAATGAAATTTTTTAGGGACCAGCTGTTCCTAGTTTCTCTGGATGTCTCACTCCAGCTCTCCTCCACCCTTGGCCACACACACACACACACACTCACTCACTCACTCACTCACTCTCCCTCCCTCCTACTCTTCCATCTCTATGGGCTAGTTCAGATAAAGTGTAAGCCCAAGGAAGGAAAGGCTTGTCTGGAATGGGAGTGTGAGCCTCCCTTACATTTGCCTGGGCTGGCCTGGTTTGGGGTGACTCAAGTGCCCTTGCTTCCATTTCTCTTTGTTAAATGGGACAAGTACACCAACAGACGCAGCTACCCTGATTCCAGCGTGTTCTGCTTTGATTAGAGAAATGCTAGATTTGGAACAGCTCTCCTGATGCCATGAGTAATTGCTATTCCTTGTAGATCAAAAATCAAGGATGCTGAAGCTCCTATGCAGGGCATTACAAACTTGATTACAAACTGATACAGCCGATCCCAGTTTTCAAGTAATTAGATTTTTTTTCTTTTTTAAGTGACTATAACTATTCCCTTCTCCCCATAATTTCTCTCCTGGTCAGGAGCTTAGAAAGACTCTGGAAATTCTAGGCAACCTTTAAAAAACTAAATCACCAGCAAGATAATACTTAACTGCTGACCTTTTTTTCACACCTTGCTTTACAGTAAGGCTGGAATAGCTGAACTTGAGCTGGCTGTCAGAGAATGGAAGCTCTATTTATTGAGAAAGGTGTATATTAGTGTCCCTGTTTCACCAGTTGGGAACTGATGTAAAGCAATTTCCCAAAAGTGTGTACAGTGAAATGCAATGGGGTATGGGAATCTTGGGGTGGGGGCAGCAGTCATCTTCTTCACCATCCCTCTGGAATACAGGCCCCTCATCCTGCCCCTTTTTGGGACCCCCACAGCCTGCCACCCTAGGCAGCTGCTTGCTTTGCCTAATACTTACTATAGCCATTCCTGGAGGCAGCGGGCTAAGCAGAGAGCACAAAAAGTGGTATTTGTGTTGAGGGTGGGGGGATATTTTCCCTGTCTGTGTATTTGCAGAAGCCTTTTGCAGGTGACAGAGTCAGAAATTCCCAGCTATGTAAACCTGCAGCAGGCAAGGGACACACATGTTGTGTCAACATCTTCAGGTTGGGCCCTGGGGAGCCCTCAGGCTCCCCCAGGATAAAAGATGGAAAACACCTTCCTTAGCTCATAGACCTTCAGTCTCTTGGGCTTCTTGCCTCCTCACTTCTTCTGTGACTGTCATTAGCAATAAGCACTAATGTACTAACAGGCTTCTTTTGTATTTTAATGGGAAAAATGTAATTTCGGGAAAATGCTGTCAGGTTCTGCATTATTTGTCATGATAATAAATGTTTCCCGTATTCAGGTTGAATAGCCACAATGGGACACACCTGTGTCTCTCTTCCTAGCTTTGATCTGTGCTAATTGAGTGAGTGATGTGCCCACTGAAAGACAATGGAAAAGAAAGAAATGAAGATGGATGAATTCTAATGCATCTCTCCAGTGACGTGAGGATAGCATTGTTTCATGTTCTCTTTAATTCCTGGAAGTCTCAAATGTTCTAATTCTGAGTTTTCCCATTTGATAGGAAAATTGCATTTTTGTTCATGCTTCAGCCTCTTTTACCCATATCCATTTCTATGGGGAAGATCAAAGCCTTGTTTCCGAAGCAGAGGGAGTTAAAACAGTGAACAGCCTTATAAACTGACACTGCAGCTGTTTCTGAAGTAGCAATGGATCTTAATGAAAGGCTGCTCATAAAATTATTATCACAGCAGCAAGCAGAGGTCCCAACTGATATTGGGCCCCTATTGTGCCAGGCACTGTATGAACACATTATGAGAGAATAACTTCTCTGCAAGGAATTTAAAATCTCATTAGATAAGAAAGAAAGAAGCTGTGCCATGAATAAAGGTCCCCATGGGGTTAAAAAAAAAATGCTTTGGCCACATGGAAAGCACATGGTAAAGCCAAGAATACAACCCAGGGTTGCTGCCACACAGGCAAACTGACAGCCCTGGAAGAGAAAGTCATTCCTGTCTATCAGCTCAAGACCAACTTATTCTCATTGCTTGAGGCCAAGATTTGTGACTTTTTTTCAAACACAGATTCCAATCCTGCATGTGCAAAGTCCTGGGACTGACCAAGGGTACATCAGTGCCATGCACCAGGATGCCTTCTTTAAGCCAATGTCAAATCTACTTTGGACTTGAAGTTGGAAGGGGCTGAAATCCCAGGATACTACTTTTCTTGCAGTCTGTTGGCAGCATTGACAATTAGGCGATTGATGCATTAACATGCCAGAGAGGCTCTGATGTTTATTCATGTGCTGCCCTCCAGGGTTTATTGAATTGATGCCTGGTAAAGCAACTAATGGGAGCCCTTGGCAGGGTACCGTAGATGGATTTCCTGATTATCTCTCTGGATTTTATACTATCTAGCAAAATCAATATCAAAGCTGCTGCACAATGCAGCCTCTTTTAGCTTCAGGGTTTAAAGATTTATTGGGCATCAGGGAAAGACAATGAAGGCAAAAAACAATGACAGAAGAAGTAAAATTCGAGTGACACAAATTGCTACAGAACTATGGTGAACAAAATCAAAAGCATTTTCTACAGTTTCTAGCTAAAGTACTGCAATTTCTCCACCTACCTTTTCTTCTTCTTTTTTTTAAGTCACACAATGTCACAAGGTCAATTTTCCTCAGATTTCAAATTTGCAAACTGCCTAGCGCTAAGCAATGCAGCCCCCCGCAAGATATGTCTGCTGTCTTGTGAGCCCACAAGCTAATTTGTATGGTTCTAGCTAAAGTAAAGTAGAGCAATGATGATAAAGGATACTCAATCAGATACATTATTATTTCATTAATTCTGTGGAGTTATCACTAAGATTCCCAGCATATTTGCTTATGACTGCCCTAAAGCAAAATAAATGCTAGAGTTTAAAAGGCTGGTAATACTGCAAGTAGAAGGAAAAGTGGGTACACAGCCAAATTCTTATGCTTACCTGTGCTATCCCAAACTTCCTTGGTCACAAAATTGGCACATGTTTTCTTTTCTCTCCCATCTTCAATAGCAGTATTATAGGCTCAATTCAGCCATCCTCGTAACATACTTGAAGGAGTTATGAAACAAAATATCACTTCTTGTGCTCAAGGAGTAGTCAAAAGATTTTTCCCTTTCCCATTGCTTAGTACATTTTTATTGCTACAAGATTGCAGCTTAACTGTTAAAACAACATGTATTGCTTCAAAGTTTATCTAACCATAAATGCAAACAGGTTCAAAATAACAATATATTTATGGAAGTCTAAGTGTTGCATTTGGGGAAACCCTATCTCCTGCACAATTTGCATGAAATTATTTTATAATTAAAGTGAAATGAGGAACTGGACTGCGTAAACCAATTATCTAAAGACTATTCAAACAGTAAAGTTTTATTAGTAAGAGTGAAATTCAATCCTAGTTGAGAATACAAATGGTAGAATTCAAATGGTGCCACAGGGCTCACGTGGTCTTTGTAATCCAGAATAACTGTCATCTACCACTACTGTCATCTGTATACATGGACATATACAGGCACACAGCGGTTTTTAACATCACATACATACAGAGCTTTTATCTAGCCTGTTGCAGTGGCAGTTAAAAAAATTTTTTTTTTTTTAATGAGAGGAATCACAGCCTTTGTGAGGTAAGGAACCATCTTAACAGTCCTTTCTTCCAGGTCTTCAGCACTGGCATCACTCTATATCCTTCACCATGGTCTTTATCTGTCTTCCTCTATAAACTGAGGTACAACATCAGCAAGTGCACGTTCAGTCACTCTGTAGCGATGCTTTTATTTGCTCATAAGCCAGTGGAGAGAAAAAATACTAAGCCAAATTTATTGTTGATTCCACCAAAAAGTTACATAAGGGATGTTTTAGTCCTGYTTCCTTTCTGCCTAGAGATATTGTCATAATTAATCCCAGCAGCTTCAAAGGAGTCAACCACAAATCTTGAAGTATAAACTCTTAAACACTTAGTAGTGTGGAAGTGGTGTACAAATCCCATGAGGGCTCTCAAGGAAGGGGCAAATTTCACTCAGTAAAATTTATGGCCCAGTAGGGTGTTGAGAATCTTGTCAGTTCCTGTTTTTCCCCTTCTCCTCCCACTCATTTTATTACCCTGAACATCTGTGGAAGCATCGAGGTGCAGGCAGCCTCAGGGCTGCTCTGCGTGTTTGACTCCATTTTCTCCTTGCATGTGCAAATGCTACTTCTATTTGCACCTTCACACAGCTGTGACTTGCAGCAACAAAGCCTAAATGACACCTAAGTTCCCTCCAGAGCATTAAACAAGCAAGGCAGTAGGACATGTCACAATCAGGGAAGTGCTAAGCTAAAAGCAGAAGTACAAAGTGCGCTGCTTTGAAAATGAACTAATTGAATTTCTTTGCTGTAATCCAAATCAGAGAAGTATTTTCTCAGCTCTTTTTCTGCATGAATTCAGGTTCTGCACACTCCCCAGGAAACAGAGCCAGGATTCAGGTTCAAAGTTTATAATGTAGGCAATTTTGCAATTCTAGTCTCTCTTTTTTTTTCCATTAGATTTACATGAAGTAAATATGAAAATGAAGAAGACAACAAGGAGACTATCCACAGTCAGAGTTTAGTGTTTAACTAAACATAGGGTGTGTTTGACATTTCATACACTGTCAGTGAGCTTCTGATTTGATACTGACAGCAGATACAGGCATCATAAAATTAGTCAGAGGTAGATTAGATTTCAGTAGTCAGATAAAAGCTGAAGTGTCTAGAACTATACAAGACAGTTTGGGCTTGACAATTAATACTGGTTGAAGATCTGTGTTAAAATAAGAGTCTATAAGGATAATACCTTCTAGAGATATTTCCTAGGCTGAGTGCAAGTTCATAAGTTTCTTCATAAAAATAGGCCCTCTCCCCTTTTCTTTTAAATGACATTGTGAAGAACCACTGTGATGGACAAGAGGAGTGTAATAAGTTCTGTAATCTCTCATTAGCAAAATACATAGTTCCTCTCTTTGAAACATCTTTTAAAATGCATGCTTTTCTGGACCGTCACCTCATTGCAAATTATCAGAATCAGTATCTGTATCAGTATCAGAATCAGTATCTGTGATCAGAACATTCTATAATGCAAAGTTTTGTTCGTTTGTTCCTGTATTGCAGGAAAAAGCCACAGCTATTAAAAACAAAATCCATCAGTCTGCCTACCATCAGTTTCTTCCTTCTGCTGAGTCATTACCCAGAGAAGTTTGGAATGATTTCTTCAACTGGAAAAGAAAAAGGAAAAAAGTATTATTTTGTTAGTCTGTTGAGAGAATGACCAAGATTAGTTTTGGAAAAAAATGGGTGCAGAAGTTCACAAAACAAGAATTGAAAAATTTTAGTTCTTTGTTCCTAACTAGCAATTGTTCTCATTCTTTGAAATGTGCACTAAGGAACCTGATTCTGCTTGGTGGTATCAATGATAATACCAACATAAATCAGGAAAGTGATATGAGGCTACATTAAAGAACATTCCCTCCAGGGGTCTTTTCAAGAATTTCATGCCAAATTTGACCCTAACTGTTCACTTAAGAGAATGATCAATCATTTAAAGGATGGCCCACACTTTTAGATGAAAGAAACCATTAAAGTATGGTCTTTCAGACACATTTTATATACAGAAAGGCAGACAATTTTTTTTTATGATTACATTGTTGGATCAGATCAGTCAGAAATGCTGACTTTAAATTTCTTCAGAAAAACAACAAACCTTCCATTTCACTGCCTTTACTGCCCTTGTAGAACCAGCTAATTGGCTTTGCAAATTGAAGACATAAATTACTAATTTCACACTGGGAGAGAGGGGTGAATGCACCAATTACTCAAACAGTTGTGTTCAAAGTTCAAGCAAGCCATGCAGATACCATCCATGTATTTATATGTCTTTCTCTCTGGAGCATCTGGGCCATTGCCACCAACTTACTGAGATATATCAAAGCAGGTTCAGTCCCAGCCTTTGACTGCTTTGTCTATGCAGACTGAAAGCTCTCTGGTACATGGGCTCTATCCCTTAGGATGAATACATTGCTTAGCAGGAAAGGCTCCTGATCTTGGCTATGGCAGTGAGATACATAATAGTATAACTGCATCGCAGGTCAGTGATCCCTTCCACTTAAAACCTTGGGGGTGAGAATAAAACAGGTTCTTACATTGTGTATAAAGGCCTTAAAGTCCATTTTTGGCTGGGGAGGTCCTTTTATTTCCTTTTTACTGGTGGAGAGCTCCTGTGGGTCAGACTCAGCTGAATTTGGCTCAAGTGTTGTCCTGGTAGGAAACTGCATTATGGGTGTCCCTGGCGGCAAAGTGGGGAGAGATCCTGCTGCTGTTGTGCTTCTGATAGGAGCTCTTCGGAGTACCATTTCTGAGCACCCACTTCTAGGATGCACAGTTTCAGCAGCATCTGGAAACTCTTGTTTATTCTGGGCATTTCTTTCTTCCTTCCAATCAGAGAGTCCAAGCTCTGAAAACAGATGGGATTGTTCTACTAGTAATTGGTCCAGCTGCTGCAGAGAAAATAGAAGGAAAAGCATATTGCAGTAATAAAAATATAATAAAAGGAATCAAGCAGGATACACAAGAGTATATGAAGCATGCCTGCTTCTTATTCTTGGTCCAAAGAAGACATGCAATATTTGTCAAATGAGATGCTGCCATAAAAAGTAGGAGAAAAGTTCAAAGACCATTTTATTCCAACAGATAGTAACTGCCTACAGGGAAATCTGCAAATGGACTTCTTTTTCAGCAGTTGTTGCAGTCTTCACCCTCATTCACTAGTGTATGACCAGCACTTTGAATCATTTAGGTATTGTACTGTGAAATGGATTCTTCCTGGAGGAGATTCCCATTGAAGACTGGAGGAGATACTGTGGTACAGCCAGGCTCCTTGAGGACTTCTGTAGTCTGCTGCTCTTTCTCTGCTGCTCTAACCCAAGCTTCTCCAGGAAAAATCAAAGATAAGGAACTAGTCTCCTGATGATCATTTCCTTACTTTTCCTCAACAAGTGGGGAGCTGGTGCAGAAAAGAGCCAACACCAGTAACCACTTATTAAAAATAATGTGGGCCAACTGCCTGCCATTTTATTCTGAAAACCAAATGACCTTTTCAGAGCAGAGCAGAATATGGTCACTTTTATAAATATTGTTGCTTTTCCTCAGTGGGTAAGCCCAAGCAACATAGCCAAGGAGCAAGAGGGTCAAAGACATACACTGTAAATCTGTTGACAGGAAACCTCCTCTTTTTGGTACTGCAAGGTTTATTCATTTCAGCCTTAACACTTCAAGTACTTAGTAGCAGACAGACTTTAACTCTCCCCTCATGACCCCAGAGTAGTGACTTCTGCAACGTACCATGAGAATGCCCTCCCTGACCTGGAAAGCCCGATCATTCAGCCAAAATTCCAGCTCTGCAACCTCCTGACGAACAGCTCGTCTTAAGAGTTGCAGGTGTCTCCTTTCCTCTCTGTAGGGACAGCAGCAAAAACACACTTATGAGAGCAGCAAACACCCCCTTCTTCCTCAGCCCCAGCATAACACCCATCTCTCTCTCACTGTTGCTGTCTTGTTTTTACCCATGATCACAGAATAGCTTACAAAATAATGAATAATGGCCTCTGCCCATTCAACTCCCAGTCCTTTGATTGGAAGATTTAGCATGTTGTAGTCGCAGAACCAACTTGAGTCTGGGTAGATTTATTAGTTCTGATTTATTACCAGCACAAAGACTGCATAAATGTCCTACTTTAAGGCCAATTCAAGACTGGAAGCTCTCTAGTAACTTTTATATATATGAGGTTTCTTAATAATCACTGTGAACTTGGGCTGAGTCCATGAAGAGCTAGTCCAAATTATCCTGCATCATTGCCCCATTAATCATGAGCACTAAGAACATGGTTTAAAGGGACCGATCTGGCACAGATTCTGATCAATGATCAGTCTGCTTCCCTCCCCCAATCTTGTATTCATCTGCGATACTGAGCTCCAGCCATATGAGACCTGTTCCTGCATTCCTACTGCTATTAAAACACAACAATTTCATACTAAAAATCTAGCCTACATCTGTGGAGCAATCTTCCACTTCAAAATGCTAGAAGCCCTGAACAGTGTAGAGAGAAGCCGTACTTTCTTCGGGGCGAATATGACACCAAAATAAATTTCTCTTCCACCTGCAGGATGCCCACAACTGCATCTTACTGACCAAGAACATTGTGGTAGCACACGTGTCTAGACACATCGCATGTGCCCATGTTGCTGTTGCTAGCTTTGGATTTAGGTAAGTGTGTCGTGCTTTCATTACCTTCCTTCGTCTGGCAGAGCACTGGAAAACAGAGCTTGCTGTTCGGTCAGGTGCTGCTCAATCTCATCCAACTTCTCCTGGAACTGCTGGCAGGAGTTCTTCATTACTTCTATTTCATGGATGGTACACTATACAGAAAAGCAAAAAGAGACCCCACTTTACAACTTGCCTTTGAGCACTTCCATGTTTGGATGTGTTTGAAGCTGATGGTCCAAATGGTATGGGTCCTTTTCTTAACTGCACAGCTGGGACTCTGTGAGCAGCTACCATGAAAGTCCAGATGGCATGTCCTGTGAGTTTGCTCTGGGTGCATTACATGCACCCCAGTCATCACCTTTTTTCTTAAATCATTTTGAATGAAGTCCTGACCCTACTGAAGTCAGGGAGAATTTCATTTTTAGCACTGAAGAAGAAAAGGACTTTGATCAAAGACCTGACACAATGGACCAAATTCTGACGCTATCATAGTGGCGTCAGTTGTTATATTTTAGCAGAATGAGTTGTTCTTGATTAATGATAGGTTAAATAACTGTCCATTAGAAGTTAGAAACCCTTTTGGAAAAGAAAAAGAAGAAGAGGATGTATAAGCACTATAAGAAGAAAAAGTGCTTTCCATGATGGGTTCTGCTAAGTATTACACTGATACATTTTCAGCTGATACCACTTGGAAAGCTGGATTTGGATTCATCTAACCAAGCGCAGATATTTACCACAACAGATGTACATCCAAGTACTGCAAGGAAGCAATTTTTCTCATCCAGAAGTAGACATCTACAGTGCAAGTAGATGTTTGGGATGTTCCTATGTTGGAAGGCTTTGGTCTCATAAGCCATGAGAAGACAGTGTAGAAACCTGCACTCCACTGCTGACCACTGTAATTGATAGGGAACAAGAACTACATGTGCAAAGCATGAAACTGCCCGATCTCTTTGGATCCCTGGAATCACGTGCTTTGATGGTTTCATCATGTTTGTGTGCAAGAATTTGCCTCTTAATCCCACCAAAGCCTGAAATGCAAGGAAGCCATCCCTATTGGGGCACCAGCTTCAACTAGAGGGCAAAAGATGCCCTCAGTGCATTTGAGAAACCCCATTCTCAATCCCCATTTCAATGCAGCTACTATATCAGGCACCCTGCTGATGTGTGTGGCACAGAGATAAACAGTCCCTTAACAGTAAATGAAAAATCTAGCTCCAACAGCCTTGGGATAGGATCAAAAATGGCTAATCAGAGACTGGTAGTTGTTTTGACAGGGGTAATTTCCAGATAGGGAAGACGGCATGCTTTTAGACTCGTATGGGTCCCGCTAGTAATATGCTCCATCAGAGGGTCACAGGGCCAGTCCTGTGACTGCAGAGCTGACTGTGCTCAGTCTCCACTCTACATCGATCACAACTAGTTTTCTTAACACTGCAGGTCAGGTCAGCAATTGCAGATCCCATTCAGGCAATCAGATTTGTTATGTGAACCTTCAAACCAAGTGGTGGCTGATTGCTTATTCCTCCCCCTGCCCCTGACACACACACACTCCACAGTCTTTAGTTTTGATCCTCAGAAAGTTTGGCTACTCGTAGGTGGGAGTGCTTGGGGTGCTAGTGAGCAGCACATCCACATGGGATTTATGATTTCTTCTCACTGCTGCCAAATCTGAGCAGAAAGAGGACTTCTGACCCTCAAGAAAGCATGCCTAAGTTAGCCTGAAGAGCTCCTGTCCTTCTGGTCACTAGGAAGAAGTAAATGGGCCACAGACCAATTTCTAGGTGGTTCCACAATGTTCAGAGAAAACAACTGGAAAACATCACAGTGTTACGCGAAAGATCCAAGAGGCACAACGTGGGTAGGTTTGATAAAATGTCATGATCACCCTTGTGGATGAGGTAAGGGCAGCTCCTCTGGCACATATCTCAGAGCACATAATCACATAGATTTATTTAAAGTTTAGGTTCAGCAGGGGCAGAGGGGAAACTAACTGTACCAGGACTGCTTTCAGGCAAGACCTCATCTAAGATAAGATATATGTAAATAAGGTAAATTTACTGTTTAACAGTTGCTCTGCAGTGGTAGCACTCCTCATGCATGCTCTTGGTAAATGGGAAGTAATCTGAGAGGGCTTCTCTCAGTAAAAGAAGTATGTATAAGCAAAGTACAAAGTAGGCATGGGAGTAATCTCTGAAGAGTGACTAGTAATCAGTAAATTCACGGCCTCACCTACCGCACAGTAGCTTGGATGTGGAGTTGTATCTCAAAGAACAGATCTTGGATAATGTTACAGTGAGAAGCCTGCTCCTCCCACACTCCCTGTCCACAAACTACAGAAGAAAAATCACCATTAGCCCCTGTCAGAGGAGGGATAAAATAATAGTCAATCAATCAGAAAAGGCTTCCAAGTCTGCCATAAGGTACTGATTCACTGCCATCTTGTGGCAATAGCAAGGTATCTAGAAAAATACCTGTCTTGCCACATACTGATCAGATTTCTATATTCAACGATGTGACAGCATAAAACTCACCAGTTTCACTTTCTGGAACCTGTATGTGAACATTTTCTTCCCCAGTATGTAAATATTTCAAGTTTCATTTTCTTATGAAGCACAAAGGGAAGAGGAAAAATTGAAACTCCTGTGAATCAGCAGGATATATGCAGCTCAAATCCACATTTTTCTCAGGACACAAAAGCCATTCCTGACTCCTTTCCCTGCTCTCTTCCCCCCCAAACCACATTCTTTCAAAACTTTTGGGAACTCTCAGCAATGCTGCGATGGCAATGAAATAAAAATCTGGTGACTTTTTACTATCTGTGCTTTTATTGCAAATATGCATCTAAGCACAACTTTAACGAAAGCTTCTTATTCTATTATGATCAGATCTCTTTAGATTCTAAGAAGTCACAATTCACTGAATTTAGAGCAGTTTGGGTTGTGGTATGTGTCTGGATGTGCACAGTTGGTCTTTGACAGACATGAAGTAATTCAACCTCAATTACCTCAGAGTAAAAGAAAGAGGATTGCATTAAATCATACAGCCTTGCATTTTCTGCAGTCCCATAAGTTATTCAGTTAAGGTAACTCAGCTGATTCACAGGAACTTATTGAACCTGATTCTGTAAGCTGACTCTTAGTTCTTCATTTGACCAGTGAGCTTTATTGCCCAATTCACTTTAACCATTTTAAGACTGAGCTGAACAGATGTACATATGTTATTAAAATAAGGAGCCTAACAAAACAGCAAACACAGATGTGTTTGCCATCTTTGTCCAGAAGGGAATGCCTATTTCCCAATTCATTTTTCTCAGTAAGTTCCCAAGATACACCTAACTAAAGCAACAAGCACAACAGGAGTGGAAAGGGAAAGGCAGCATATGCATTTAGCACATGTGTGTGCCAGCCTTCCACATACTATTATAGGAAGAAACATACTTACCGGAGAGACATTTCTCATTGCAGTTTCCGGTAGGAGTGTCAGTGTTTTCCAAAGCTGCAGCTCCATGGCGGCTTGGTTTGAATAGCAACCCACAGTGCGCTGGGGAGAAACGGCTGTAGGGAAGGTCCTCAGGCAGCAGCAGTGGCAGCAGCAGCAGTGGCAGCAGAGACAGCAGTGACAGCCCTGGGCACCCCAGGCACCAGATGCTTCACTCTTATAGTGCGACCCATATTTGCCACAAAGCACAGTGTCAAGAGAGGCTGATTTTATGAGGTGGTGACAGGGTGGAGGAAGCAGGGGTAGCTGCCTGGTTTTCCTGGCAGGGATGTCGGTTTGACTGGAGGCTTCAGTGGTCTGCTTCAGGCTGTCCTTTGAAGCCCCAGGGCCCCACCGGCTGAGCCAACCACCCTCAGAGCAGTGAGCTAACACCTCAGAGGAGTCCACAGGGCTGTCCCCAGCAGGGCTGTCATTGAGAGGAGCATTTTGCCCTGCACACTTCATCTTCGAAGTAAAATCCAGCCTTGAAGACATCTGGACAGTAACAGATTTCAGAGGACTAGCATTCATTTCACTGTTCTGGACAGTGCTTTCCTTTACTGATTTGTTAGCACATAATATCTCTCCTATACTACAAGTCTCTTTATCTTCAGAAGAACTTAACCCAGGCCCTTCTGCTAGGCGGGAGAGAGGGCTCTGAGGTATTTGAGGAGAACTGCTTGAAATAGCACTGCTTTCACTGTGCACTGCTCGGCCCTGCCAGAGAGTTTTTGGGAGCCCTCTTTCAAAAGAGAACCTTGTATTTCTTGAATCAACATCCGTTTTGCAGAACTTCTGCCCATTTGTCACCTCACTCACTGCAAGAGGGGTACCATCTTCACTGACCGCTTCCATTCCCCACCACTCTCCTTTTACATGTTCTGTACGGCCTCCCTGGACATTTTCATGACATGCAACTCCAACGTCCTTTTCTGTCAGGCACCTCTCACTTTCTTCTACAATTCTGATTTTGCTCTCACTGGCAATCTCAGGGTTAGTGTCACTTCGTTCAGTGAAGGTTGCATTTGCATTTTTATGGCCTGAACTGAAATATAATTGACAATCAAATTTTGAGGAAACAGGATCTCCTTCATCCTGTTTATCAGTCTGAAAGCAAGGAGTATACTCTTTTATGCGCTCCTCTCTTTCTGGTTGCTTTCTTTCACTTTTCTCTTCTCTCTTGTCCATGTCACATAACATTTCTTGGACAAAATTCTGTGGCCCAGCATTACAGGCCTGATGCTGGCAATCTTCTGCAGTTAGTAGAAGAGAAGTTTCTCCTCCCTGGTCACTGCACACTCTCATTGGTCTAGATACTGTCAAAATCCTTTTGCAATCTGTCATGAAGGCCTTAGCAACACAATCTTCTGGCTTTTGTTGAAAATCCT
This sequence comes from Apteryx rowi, assembly GCF_003343035.1. Taxonomy (NCBI): domain Eukaryota; kingdom Metazoa; phylum Chordata; class Aves; order Apterygiformes; family Apterygidae; genus Apteryx; species Apteryx rowi. Next base: position 26,580 of record NW_020449152.1, on the reverse strand, counting down.
GATTTAACACAGGAAGCTCTGCCCTATATGACAGAGCTGTTCGGTGGTTGTGGGTATCAGAGCTAAGATTTATCTTTCCTGACAAAGATGCATTCTGGAAAAAAACAAAACTAAACTAAACTAAAGAAAAGAAAAGAAGGCACTGAAATATTACACTTGTTCTATCACACTAGTTTTCCCACCACTATTATGCCCTGACCATCCCTGGGTAGAGAGGGCATCTCTAAATACATCTGTAAATATCTATAAATACTAAAGGAAGCAAATAATCAAAGATTCTTGTAATATTTCTTATCTAATGCCTGCAACCTTGCAAAATCCTATGCTACTGTGGTGACTTTCATGAAGCTTTCATGAATCCATGATTTTTTATGTTACTTTTGCCAGGGTTACAGAGTTTTCATAGACCTACTGAAGACCATTGTTCATCTCTTACTTGCAAAACTAAAGGCTCTGGCAGCTCCTCCATAAACCCACTGCTGTCTGACTGGCAGCTATTTGTTCTTGTCACCATCACCTCTGTTGAGAAAAACAAAAGGAGGAGAAAAATTAGAGAGAAAGATAGAAAGCAATACTAGGCCAAAACAAACAGACACCTAAGCAGGTGCACTTTAAGTGTACTTTCCATTTCTAGAAATATTCTTGATCCTGGCACTATTCCCCAGAAACCAGCAATTTTGCTACAACCAGAACAAATAACAAAATGTGCTCAGGGTAGCTACTGAGAGTGATGCTGGGTATTGAGTTATCCTCCAGTATGATCAACAACTGCATATTTCATTTTTTGACTTATCTGCACAACAGGCACAACATAACCTGTAAAGCAGCCAACTATTGTGCTAAAAATGTTGACTTCTGACAGCTTATTGTTGGAACTGGCTCAGACCAAATCTCATTCACGCTGCTCACCTACGCAGTTTCAACGGCTTCATTCATCCAGGTGATTCCTGCAAGGAAGAGGAGCAGCCCTTGTCTTTGCCCTAGATCAGTTCGTCTCTACTCTGAGACACCTTGTATCATCTTTGCTGAGTTTTTACCTCAGGGTGCAATAGGAAATTACAGTGACAAGCAGAGATGATACAGGGTTGCATACCAAGACATAAAGGCAAGGGGAAGACATTGCACATCTACTCCAGAGGTTCCTAATCTAGCAACCACATCATCTTCCCTTCTAGCTCAGTCACCTCTTACCCTAACCTTTGGAATTAAAACAAATTCCTCACCATCAGCTATCTAATTAAATGAATATAAGCCAATCCCCTTTAAAAGCACAAGTGCTTGAGAGTAAACCTTCAGTTATCCTGCACACCCCAGTAACTCTCAGCTGTTGGAAAACCTGCATTTTCAGATAATCTTCACCCTCATATAATGCCCTCATTCTCAGATATTTGGCACAAAACCAGGTAGAGTTTTGGTAGAGCCGGGGGAAGCAGAAAGAGGGAGGCTCTTGGGGGAAAGGAAGGAAAGGGGCAGAGACTGAGATATGCTGGGTACACTTCCTCTCTTGTTACTTACATTTAAAACTGCTGTTGAATCCTAAGGCTTTTTCTCTGCTGGTTATATCCATGAAAATATGACAATTCACCAAGCAGTTCTGAGACCTGAATTATTACTTCTTACTAGTGGGATTAGGAAATACAAAAAATGTCTATTCACATTGACAGACTATTGACTTTATTAAATCTACCTTGGACAACTATTAATGAAAATCACACAGTTTCTTATCTATTTACAGGCAGCAATTGTAGAACCAAAACCAGATCGCATGTTATGTATTTGAAATGAATTTTTTGCATTGTCAATCCTAGTATTGCCATCAGCACATCAGTCACTCACTTTCCTATTTCAAATGAGAAATCCATCCCCATCTCACACATCTCATCATTTGCAGCTCTGCTGCTGAAAAATGCTTGTTTTGTGGGTGGTCTCAAAACTCATCCTTGCAGTTTCCCACAAACAACATCATGGTTCATTTTCTCCCCCAGGGAAACTGCTCTACAGATTCTCTAAACTTTTTTTAAAGCTGTTACAATTACCCTTTGCATCTTAGCCAGCTGTTGCTTCCAGTATGTCAGTCTGACCTGTAGTCTTTCATACATAAAAATGAAGAAACAGTTAAAGGCTTAGAAAATTTTTGAAAAATAGAAATGTTTCAGTTGCTGTAGTTCCAACCACTTCTAGACTCAAAATAATACCCTATAAGAGAAAGGCCCTCCATTATGGGATACAATAGTCATAACAATTGACCTTTAAGTTTTGAAGTTTGCAGAATTAGAAGACTGTTATCTGTTTGCTTAGGGTTTTAACATGCCTGATTTTCTTCTGAGACATGCAGGACACCAAAATAGCAGTGATGCTACTGGAAATTAGATATAGGGGGGAAAAAAAAAAACCTTAACTTTTAATGGAAGATTAGTGCTGTTAGAATTCACCTTCTGACCGGGTCAAAATCAGACAATTATAAGCAGATCTGACTCATTTATTACAATAAATGTGATTGATCTATTCAAACTACACAGTCAATTGTGTTTGTGTATTGCAACCATGCAGCCTTTCAGTCAATGTTTATATTCACACACTAGCTAGAGCACTACGCAAAATATACAAGGCAATGGACTCTGGGCTGATCATTAGGCAAAATGAGAAACATAAAAGACTGAATTAAAAGTCTGCAGGTCAAGTTAATATCATTACAATCAGGCTATAGAAAGACATCCATGTGTCTCCTTGGACTTCCCCTGGAAGTAAATGTGACGTGTGCCTGGCTTTCATGACTCTTATCAATTAACTGTGCAAAGTATGTACATAAATTATGCCTCGAACCACTCTGAAAGGGTGGCTGTGTGTTTATTTAAAAATAGTAATATGAAAGGACTTAATGACCATTCTGAGTATGAATCCAGCTTCTACAGTTTTAATGTAATCAAAATAGAAACCTGTAAAAGAGAAGAAATATTTAGTAGGAGAACCATGTTAASCACAGTTCAATCAAATCACTGATGGTGAAATCAGCTTCATCGAAGTTAGGCATCTAAATTGCATGCACCTACATACTAGGTGTCTAATGAACTAGTCCTCCTCTAATAAAGGCTTAAATTCCCTATATGGTCAGTGCAAAGCAACGTCTCTAAGGGCCCATGTTGTGGATCTTTTCCAACTACATTCAGATGCCTAATTTAATCATTAGATCCCACACTGATGTGCCAGATCCTACCCAATGTGCCAGGCACTGTAGAAGATACACACATGAGGATAAGTGTTTTTTAAAAGATGAGATTTTCTCCTTTGTATTCCTCTAACTTTGAAACATTCACTTCATTCAAAGTCAGTCAAAATTCCCTTGATTTCAGTGGACGTCTGAATAAAAAAGAAAAAGACTTAGTAAAAACGAATATGGCCCTTCAACTCAAGGTGAGGTAAAATCCTATGAAGAGATTATCAAAGTACTCCCAAAAGGACTTCAGGTTAAACAACAAATGCCTGGGAGAAATGCAAAGTGCTGTGCTGGGAAGGAAGATCATGCTGCCTGAAAATTAGACCATACCTGATGCTGTCCTGATGAGGAACAGAGTTTCTTCCTGCGTGAATTTTTCAATAACGTTAATTGTTTGCCAGTGGTAACAGTATAGTTTGTCTTGGCAGCTGTAACACCCAGTGAGGATAACCATAGATTGAGTTTCTGTTAGGAGATCAGCTCTTTGTGCAGGTCCAAAGCAGGCCTTTTCTACACCTCCTGGCACAAATTCCTCTAACTACCAGGTTTCTGAAAATGCCCAGACTGTATGCTGGTGGCAGTTTGACACAATACGGATTAGCATCTAAAGCACTCCCAGCAGTTGCTGAGGTCACCTGTATCTGTGGGGGTAGGGACACAACTTCTTCACAATGACAATTACTCATGTTTAGATGCACTAAAACCTTCTAGAAACTGGAAGACTGGCTTTGGGTGGGATACAAGTTGGCCAAAAAGATGGGAGGGAGAAAGGTCAACAAAATTTACGTAATTCATTTTGACATTTTTAAATGCTCCTGCCTTTCGCTTTCAAATGTGCTTTCTTTCTGAAAGCAACTGCATTTTTTCAGTTTGAAGCAGAAAGGTGCAAAAATGGGTTAAATCACCTGAACATTAAGCAAAAATGTTTTAATTTCTAGTCTACCCAAACCACATTTTCCCCCTATCATTTGGTTCAGCCACTGAACCGAAATATCCATTATTCATATAGCTCTACTCAGTTCTCCTAGTGTGTGGAGACACACGAACCTGTAGAGATTCTGCAAATACATGCAGAGTATTGCACAAAGGGAAGATAAAGTATGTTTGGAGAAGAAGTAGAGACGCAGACCAGCATTCATCTATGAGCTAAAAATTACAACTCTGGGCCCTGTGCGGAGAGTACATCTGGCTATGCTGGTAAAAGGAAACCTGAGAATTGCCCCTGAAGACCTTGGTGAGCAAAACCTTGGCTCTTCGCCTTTCTGTGCTAATTGAACTGGGATAGTTTAGCTGCTGCATCCCATTTCTGTTCTGTCTGAATTTTAAATAAAAATAGGTCAGAGGCACTTATTAATCAGGTTTCTGCTCATATAAGAAGGAATATGCCTTCCCAGTCCCACAAAGTTCTCCAGTCCTATATTTGATCAGCCCAGTTTCATTAAGAGACTCTCTTTCTCTGCTTATTTGCATGCAGATACAGTGGCTTCCATTTTCAGCAGCTTTCAGTGCAGGAACTTTCAGAAACTATTGGGCTCCTAGGTTTATCGCTAAAGAAGGGATATTCTCTAATTAGTAAAAATTAAGTGCTGGAGTGCAGTTCTGGGTTCCTCTGAAAACTCTGCAGCTGGTTTTCTGTTGACTTGGCTGCAAACAGCACAATCTCTTTATAGTTTCCAGCCTAGAGAATACTTGCAACCCACAAAAGATGCCTTGAGGACTACTACATTGCTTATAAATAATATCACATTTTGCATGTCTTTTGAATTACATTAATGTTGATGAATTTAATTCAATGCTCGTTTTCTACATCTTTTGAGTATGGAAAAGCTTGGGCACAAAAATTTCAAATGCAAGAACATTTGTGGAAATCTAAATTTTAAATTTGGGCTGCTCATCCTAACATAGGAGAAACAGAATGGTCAATTGCAGCCTAGAAATGCTGTTCACATTTTAAATATTTCTGTAGTTATTTAAATGTTCCTGGACATCATTGAAATGGATAAGTATTTCTAAAATATACATGGGACTAAACAATGCAAAGGAACTTCAATGTAGTCAGATATGTTGTAAGGGGGGGGGGAAGCTGAAGGACTTATTCTGAATCATTCTCTTAGCTGTATAAACAAAGGCATTTTGCAGTCTCTCACACAAAACTCTCAAGGCATTAGCATCATTACAGCTTAAATACTCATACTAAATTCAGCAAAGAAATTAGGTCCAGGCTTAAATCTATGCATACAGAACTATTCCCAGGCCTGGAGTTAAATACACACATAAGTACCTCACTGAACTGGGCCTAAAAAACCACAAGTCCAGTTGAATGGAAGTACCACTGCAATAAGAGATGGGGTGAGGGAAGGTCCTACCATGTCTGTGGAAGTGCCAGAACCAAACAGATATTTAATTACATCTTGGATGTTCTGTGATTTACTTCTCAAAAACAGGCATCACAAATTAAAAATGTTTCATCCACCAAAGCTGCCCAGAACTACAGCTCTAGCAGAAGGGAATGGAAGCGGTGCAGGTGCTGATCCTCCCAAACCTTGCAATACCACACAAGGCAAAAAAAAAACAAAAAAAAACCCAACAAGAATTTCTGTCATAGGTCAAGAAAGAATACTCAAAAACGCATTTTCAAAGAGCACTTTCAGAATAGAAATGTGTTTGTTTTGGGTAGCTATCCACTATATGGATATTCAGAGCTAATAAAACTCTACTGAAAATATATACTTGTAGCATTAGCTACCAAGAACACTTTGTATATGATGTTATCCAGAATACGGGACTTTCCAAAGCTCACTGAACTTTGGTGAATCAGAAGAAAAATAAATGTACATTTGTCAGCATGGGAACAATCAGTGCCCATGTATGTGACAAAACTTGATCCCGTGTCAATGTTCCAGAAAATCTGCTTCATACTCAGCATACCTGACCCAGCTGTGCTGTCTTCCCTTAATATAGGAGGTAGCTCCCCCATAGAAAACTGCACAGATTTCTGACTGTTGACTATGAACATAAACATTTGATTTAGTGCCACTGGAATCCAGAAGAGACTGCCTAGTCTTTGTCCTTTTTTTTTAATATTTCTGTACAACTTTCTATACTACTGATTCAGTTTCCTCATTGCAGAAATGATGATGAACAAGCTAACTGAGGTAAGAAATATCTGGTTTATATATTTTTTTCTAGCCAGACACAATGTACAGTTCTACAGCTTGTCTTGTAAGAGATATCAGTCTAAAAATACTTACTTCTCACTGGAGTAATGCTGCAGGAGTGATCTCTCCCTATACTAGGTCTCAGTAATACACAGCATTTTAGGAAAACGATCACCAGATGGCAGCAGCACATAAACCACAGATTTTGTTTCCAAAGGCCTGCACAAACTAGAGTTTTAACCAGTGTCCTTCTGCAGATTTTATTTTTCAATGACATTATAGCAAAAATTAGATAAATCATCCTATTAGAAAGTCATATTATATGAAAGCAAATAATGAAACTCCAAAATACAGCAGCTACAGCAAAGGGTCCTATTCTTATTCAAAATCTAGTTTAGCTAAGAAATTTGTGTATTCCTTGCTATCTTTGAACAGGAGTTTTGTGCCAAACATCTCACACAGTGTGATGGGTAAAAATATTTTTAAAATCTCTACATAAACCAGATTCTGTTATTAATTGTGCCATACCAAGCTGGCAGGTGCATATGAATGAAACAAAAGAACAGTCTATGCCCCAAAGAGCTTACAAGATAAGCAGAAATCTTTAGGGTTTCCTTACCCTTAGCAAAACTCAGTTACCCCAGCCCTCACCCAGTTTGGAATATTCTTCTTCCAGTTAGCCTGGATAACACTGGTAAGACTTCAGGCATACTTTTCCTTTTGTGGGATAAACCCAATCTCATTCTGAACCAGGGCGAAAACCCTCCACCCTGTGACTGACCATATATGCTGGACCCTGAGGGGATGCAGCAGGGCCAGAAGAGATGAAAGGTGGGTGGTACACGTGTCATATGATAGCTACCTACATTTTGCTTCATCTCCATGTTCAGTTTGCAGTTTTTTATACTATTAATTATGGGGTCTTGCTGTCTCAGCCATTGTTAGAAGGAGACACATGCATAGCTCAAAGGAGTGCACGTACTGTGCTTCACAGCCTCCTGCACAGCCCCACGCTCCTCTCCCAGTGCTCTAGGTGCCTAAGTCTCCTTGCAAAGACACAGGCCTATGTGCTTTCCAAATATCAGCCATAAACACTTGAGGTAACCACAGTATGGACCACTAAAAATAAAAACTGCACTGGCCGGGAGCACAGCACAAATAGCTACAGAGCAACTCTACATCTATCATCAGAGCATTCAGCCTCAATCCCTCTCCTCCAAAACACCTGAGGGAGAAGGAGTTTTATACCAAGTTAGTCAAGTATTTGGCTTAAAATTCAGTGTATAGCATAGTTATGTCTAGCACACTAGTGGTGCAGTAGAGCCAGCAGGCTGAGCACAGCAGCCTGGAGCTCTGCCCAGGCTGCAAAACCTGTCTGAAAAGTAGGGTGAGGTGGGCTGCACTCAGCTCCCTGGTGTTGTGGCTAGACAGCTACTGATATGCACGCTATGTACTAGTGTGTTTTAAAGCACATACTTATTGATTTAAAACTAGCTGCAGTACATCTGCTGTACACTACAGTCAGCGCTGTGACAGCAGGTATAAATATACTCCATTGTGAAATGCCTAGGGCTGGTGGGTGGGTTGGCTGGCTCTCTTTCTCTCTCTCTCATTGCATATTGTCCATAGCTCATGTACAGAAGAAAGATTTGGGGAAGAACTGAATTAGCTGAAAATATGCTATTGAGCTACTTATTAATGAAATGTAAAACCATTTTAATTGTCATTTTCCCTCCTCCCCCCAACAAATTATAGATGAAAATGGGCAAGGGAAGTAGTATGTGCTCTACCTTTTACATCACAGAAAAGGATATAATTTCTTGACTAGCATTAGTGAACCATCCCGTGCCTCTTGAGAGAGGCCAGAACTTAGTTTGTGAACTTCAATGGCAGAAGTTCAACGTTCAGAAGACTCCATCTTTGTCCTTATCAAGAATACCTCCAGGACAATTTGGTCCATGGCTCGGGAAACCCCTCTGGAAACCCCTTTGGTAGGTTGGCTGGAGCTACAGAATGTATCTAAAGTAGCTGGGGATGAAGGTCATGTCAGGCTTGACAATACAGGTAAACATGAATATCACACACTTCACACACTCATCACTAAGAACAATGAATATGCTCCTGCAAAAAGCTGTACTTGGGAATTAGGCGGCTGCTAGTCAGAGCTTCCAATTGTTTCCTGCTTGTCCTGCACAAGAACACACTGCCCTAGAAATGATAAAAGTATAAACAAGTAATCTAAGAGCTGGATTTGACAGGAAAAGAGAGAACACTGTAGGCAGTTATCTATGATAAATGATGTTTCTGCAGTCTGGGAGGTTAGGAGAAGTGATGAATCTAGTCAAAACCTGAAATTGCAATCACTTTGACAATGGTCTTTTATCTTTCTTCAGTTGATGAAACAGCTTCAAACTTTGCCAGGTTCTCCTCCTACTTTTCCTTGAGAGTCAGTATCACTTCCATCTTATTTCAACTGAGCTTCAGCCAACTGTCATTAATTCAGATTCGTGCCGCTGCCAAATGTCGGGAGAGACGGGTGATGGTTGTGTCTGCTTCTGATGAAAATGAGAGGTAGAGCTGAATGTCATCAGCCTACACTGTAGATCATGTTACATCACAACTTCTCCCAGTAGCAGCTGCACAGAGATAATGAATAAAAAATAAGTGATTGCAGTGAACCTTGTAGGGCTCTCTGCAACTGAGAGCACCTCATGAAAGGGAAGGCGGCTTCCAGCAACTCCGATAAAGCAACTCCGAGAAAAGTGAGTGAAGAGCCCTTCTGTTCTTGCTAGGTCCTGCAACTTCTGCCTGGTTAGTAGTGCCCAAAGCAATTGGGAGGCCAGAATGGGTGGCTTTTTGGTATTACTTTGTGGAGATCAACGGCAAGTTATAATAGCTCTATTTTCGTGTTAATATCCATTAAACTGTGTTCAAGGAGTCTAAGAACTTCAGGCTTAGAAAGCCCACCTCTTTTTGTCAGTGTTATTTTCCAGAGGAGAAATGCAAAGCATTGGTCAATAGTTGGCAAGTATGTGTAAGATCTGTGGGCCAGGAATCAAATTTTTCATCCAGAAAAAAATCTGAGTTCTCTAGAGCATAAAAAGGTGCCCAAGATAGCACCTTTCTTACAGATGTCACTGGGAACGGGGGGAATCAACCCTCTCTCATAAGAGCCACACAGCAAAGAAATATAGTACCACCAAAAAGAGTAAGTATGTTCTTACAAAGCTGCTTTGAAGCCTGTGTAGGATGTGGTGTTGGGATTATGAATTTTGCAGCAAGATTTAAAGTTCAAAGGGTCAAGCTGTCAAATGGCACCATTAGTAAAGCATCACAGAGATCAGTGACCGTGCACAGGCAAAACTCTGATCCTGCTATGCTCTGCTGAGGTGTGGGAAGAAAAGGCAGGGAAAAAAAATACTAGAAAAGGCCTCCTTTCAAGGACCTCAGAGACTTCAGGACAACTAGATTTCATTTCAGAATCTTTCTGGTTTTGAAGCCTATGGCTGTTAATCTAAATCTGTCTCTCAAACTATTTGGTTGTCAAAGTATTTGGTTGTCCCCCTGAATACTTAAAGTATTTCATGATTTTCTTCTCCTAAGATTTAAACAACAGCAGGTTTTATAACTTTCACCAGGCCATCTGCCTTAAGTATGTGGTGTGTGTATATCCTTTCCCACTAGGATGAATCAGCCTGCTGCAGCAGGACCTAAAATATGACACATATGTGCAATAAAATGTTATAAATGTGCAATGACTTTTAAGAATGTACTCACTGAAAATCATACAGCCCCCAAAGTTCTCCAAAGCTGCCTCAACCCCAGGACTGCAGGCAGGGCTTACAGACACCAGTAGCAGGTGGTACTACTTCCTAGAGGCCTTTGCATGACAATTTTGTAGATGTCTCAGACTTCCTTTCATGTGCTGCCAATCTCGTTCCTGTACTGGTGAACATGGCTCCACTGCTTCCTGGGTCTCCATCTTTACATCCTTTCCTGAATTTGGATATATGCATGTATGTGAGATGCATCCAGCAGGACTGTGACAAAGACGGGAAGCAGACGGGGCATTCTCAAGAGCTGCAGAAATGAATTCCCTTTCTGGTAGGGGACCAGACAATTCAGGATGTTTTTGAACAGGCAGAAGATGCAGGAAGGTTTTAAGACTCATCATTTCATAACCTGCCCTTCACTTTGCTCTTTCCTCTCAGTCACTGCTTCCTGACAGTTTCCACTTATTTCTGGGACCGCAGGCCTTCATCCTGCCCACAGGCAGGAGGTTTTAGACTTCTTCAGGTTACAACATGCATAGAAATGATAGAGCTTTCTCATACTCTTAATTACAGGTCCTTTAAGTACAGAAAAGGGAAAGGACAAGAAGGTCTTTATGCGGTTCATGGGCAGAAGATGGGAACAACATGGATTACAGCATCATAAAAAAAATGGAGGGAACATAAAATGGCTAAAGGTGGCATATGTCTCCTTTGCACAGGGCCCCTGAAGAAGATAAAACTGTTGTGAAGGAAGCTTCTCTCCTCAGGCTTCTAGAGACATGTTTGTTTCAGGGAACTTCATTCTTCCTTTTCCCTTTCTAGCCCAGATTCGTTGTCTGTAGTATACATGAAATGAAGCAGTATGCTATTTCCTCTTTGAGGGGGATGGCAGAGCTGTGCAATAAGTGATGCTGTCCAGCCGAGAAACCTGACCCGTACAGAAAAATATCTGAGAGTAACTTACATTAAAAACACACCAAAATTTTCCCTTTTACAAAAAATGTGGAACCCCAAATGTTCTTATTAGTGACTGCTCTTTGTGGATGTTTTTTCTAGGAGTGGAATTTCTTACTGTGAAGACCACTGAGCAGTGCTAACTCAAATGAACTGTGCTATGACTGCTTCAAGAACATATAGGAGTATATTATGGATCTATTATTCTTCATGTTTTATGAAGGGAAAACTCATATTTGGAGGCTGTATGTGATTATTAAGCAATGGAAAAGCATAACGTAAGGGTCAGAAGGCCTCAAAACAAGAGTAGATGTAGGATACTGTAGGTATAAATCCTGATTTTGATTACAACTTTAGCAAGTCTTCTGTGTGGCTTTCTCCTCGCTTTTGCTTTTTCTTTCTTTTGTGTTCAAAACTAAAAAACATTGTGTTATAAGTGAAGAAAAACAACATGATGTAGGCACTACAATAAATAACTGTTCCCTTCTTTATACTGAAAATAGAGGAAGGTACCAGGAAAATCTTAGTTCTGTCTGAAGCATAGGAAATATATGTGTATTTTCTTCTTGCACTTTTGAAGATGTTGATCCTTCAATCACAGGCAGACATTACAATGGATAATAAACAGGATTCACGTTCTTGGCACTCAGTCAATTAAAAAAATACCAATTGCATTCTGTGAATATTCCCATGGTGCCAACCATGAGAGGAGCCGGTGAGTAGGAGGAGTGAAGGTGTGATAATTGAAAGAATTGCTACTTAATAAGTCACAGGAGCTAATGTGTTAGCTCAGCATGCGGGGAAGCTAGAATGTTCCCAGCTGCTGCAAAAACTGGGTGTATTCGATCCCTGGCACCACTCATTGGGACAAGATGAATCACAAATGCTTCAACAGAGAGTTACCATGTCACAGTGAGCCAGATGGAGGTGGTTACTTCTCTGATTGATTGTCTCTTGGGCTACCAAGGGCTTTTCCAGCAGGCTAATGCCTTTCTGTTGGCACTGGAGCGCCTGGGAGCAGCATGTCCTTGTTGGTCAGCCCCATGCTGAAATTGTTGACTCTCAGAGGTGTGGCTACCCCGGTGATGGAGAGGTGCAGAAAAGTAAATAAGAAGCAAGGGGAAGTGGATGAATGCAACACGTACAAAAATAACACCAACTTCCAGGGCCTCCCTAATAGATGTTACTGCTAATGAATTTTCAGGCACGTGCTGAGTTAACGGAGGTGAACAACATTGAAACACCCTTTAGTTAAACCCAGTGCTTTACAAAGGCTAATTGAAAAAGGAAGGAGCAGCAGGGGTGGGGGGGGAGAACAAGGAGGAAGAGGGGGCGGAGGGGGAGAACAGCTCTATTTTTCAAGTGCTGAATATGAAATCACTGCAACAGATGAGTTTACATGCAAGCCTGCACCTCATCAGGGCAAAGATGCAGTGAGTGGAGTCAAGTAATTTTCCTCTGCACACAGCATCCCCAGCCCCTTACCCTGCCCAGCCAGCTTTCTCAACTGTGAGCTTTAGAATATAAACAGCCAATAAGTAAGGACAATAACTGTAGTTCCTGCTGAGAGCTAACTCTGCCTGTCATGCATTTGCTGGGTCCTAATACAGGACAGTGAATAAAGCTTCATTACAGAACAATGGAGTTAGCTGCCAGAGCCTACAGATTTGAATAAACAACAAATAAGCAACATCTGCTCCAGCATATGTGTATGGTAAAAAAAAAGTCACAAAATAAAAGGATTTGTAAATGCCAAAAGCAACACTAAACTGCCAGTGCTACTGTAGAGTGAATTTTTAATTGCACATGCATACAGGCAGGCTGTGGGTATTAGTCTCACATATGTCTGGTTGCTGCCAACCTGGGAGTATAGATGAATTTAATTAAATAAGGATTATCCCTTCTCCCCAGTACAATTACTTATTTATAACAATGATAAAATTGCCTAATAAAAAAGATTGTAATATTTTTTAAAAGAGAGCTAGAAAACACTCTGCTTTCTCTGTAAGTCATTCAGGGATGTTTGGGGGCTTTGAGCATCTTTTAAAAATTAAGGCTCAGCATTCTGCCAAAAGAGAGGGGAAAAAAGCCTTATCATAAAGCCTACTGCAGTTAAACAGCCAGAATCTACCTTATGGAGAAATATAAAGAAGACACACAGCAGCCAGGGAATTGGCTTTCATGGAGAGTGTAGAAAATTAAGCAATTGGACTAAAATTGAGGCCAGGCTACAGAGCCAAGGGACAATACCACTGGGACAAGCGCTTCCATAAGTCACCCATCTCTAATATGCCCCATCTAAGCAAAGCAGGCTGTTCCTATCTATTTCTGCTCATATTGGGCCCCTTGCGCTTCCCCCCTTGGGTGAGCTTCCACGCCAGCATAGTCATGTCAGGTGCTCACATCTTCATCATCGCTCCCATGCCCTTTCCAACACAGCCTCCAACCAAATGAGGATGGGTCCTCACTGTAGTAGGCACAATATGAGCCTTGAAAAACAGGCAGTCTCTGCCCCAAGGAGCCTGCAGCCCAAAAATAATTTCAGGCATGTTCTTCTGGGAGCGGAAGTTTTCCTTGTTAGGCTCCTAGTGGAATCTAGACTGTTTCCCACTAGCTTCTATTTCAAATTATGGGTCTGAGACAAATTCTATTGAATTTGGTAGGAAGTTTCCCAAGAGCTAGATATTATCACCGCTAACAATGTTGAATTGGTATCAGCTCTTTTTAGGTTGTTCCATGGTGCCCCAGCAAGTTGAAGTCTTAAAAAAAAAATTCCTTGGGTATAGAGAGGTACACCACTTAAAAGCAGTGGGAAAAAGAGAAAGAATATGAAAAAAAAGTCCATAAAAGAGGATGATCAAAATCTCTTCTTTCAATTCAGGATAAGCATCAGTAACACTATAAGAACAAAGCGAAAAAGAGAGATTCCAGTTTTTAAACTAAATTCTAAAATAATATCATGGTGCTGTTAAGGCACAAATCTTAAATAAGTACAGTTTACTTGTATGATATTAATTGATCACTTAACTGGATGACAATCTTACCAGAATTAAAAACAAATAATCACATTCTGCATTCTCTATCCCAAAATCACCACAAATACATACTTATTCCTGTGTTTTAAAAGAGTTTTCAGGGCATACGTTTCTTTCTTTATTTATATTGAGATGAATATATCTATACAATCTGCAAAATCCCTTCACAAATACCCTTTTTCATTAAATAGCACAGTAATTTTTTAGAGCAGGACAAAGAAAGGAAAAAAGCATTTCTGGGTATGTTGTGATTATTTTTTCCCATTGGGATATGTCCACTTTCTCTGTTGTTCATTTCTCATTGAACATTTGTCCAAATGTTGGTTTTCTCTGCACAAATCCTGGGGAGCTGCTATGTTTTGTATAGACACTACTATGAGCAAGATTGCTGGTGTGGGAGCTTCTCCTTGTTCATAAAGATTGAGTCATCATTCAGGAAGCAAAATCAAAGCAACCTCATGTAACTCAGGCAACAAATCATACTGACTAGCAGCAAGGACCTGACTTTAAGCTTTAAGAGTTGCTGGAGCCACCCATTGACAGACCGGACCCACAGAATCCTGCCAGGTGATGTGGCAAGAACAATTGGCTGACACAGGTATACAATCTATCGCACAGTTAAAAAAAACTAGCAAAACAACAAAATATCTGCTTACAGATCACTTGAAAACAATAATGCAACCTCCAGGGCTAACGAATTCATTATATACTCCATCGCTTTTGCTCGGCTCTAGCATTTATCAAGAAAACCCTGCTCACTTTGATTAAAACACCTTCAGCTTCACTGAACTCAGTGAGGCTTTTGCTCGGCTCTAGCATTTATCAAGAAAACCCTGCTCACTTTGATTAAAACACCTTCAGCTTCACTGAACTTCACTGAACTCTGAACTCAGAGACTTATGCCACTACCTTCAATAGGCTCAAGATTTCACTCTTGCAAATCTAGCTGTCACCTCAGCCAATTGCATCTATGAATGACTGGCACCAGCTGATATCTGATTTTTATTCCCATATCTGTGTATGAACTTGGGCTGCTTAATTATTTGTGCTGGATCCCCAAAAGTGACATAATGCAACATTTGTAAGGTGAGGGCTCACCAGACTTTCATCTTTGTTCCTTTCTATCTGCTTCTTGCTACTCATTCGTTCTGCTACAATAAATTTCTGTCCCATTTCAAAAACCTGCCAGTCCTGCTCTAAGCACTGGTTAGCAAAGGTCACTAGAGAGCAAGGCTGAGTGCTTCCTTTTCTGGAGGCAGAACAGCCGTCTCCTCCAATACAGCCACCCCTGCCAGCAAACAGTTCTCAGGATCCAAACTCACACCGCCCCAAATGACAGCATAACATCTGATCTAACAGCTTTGCGTTTAATCCTTTCATAGACTTCTCAACTTATTTCCTAACACATGATCTGGTGCCATGTCAGCCCATGTGATGAAGGTCTCTGTGATATGGGAGATTCAGATGTTGGGGTGGAGGCCATGCTGCAACCAGAAAGTCCTCGTTGTGTAGCCCTGGGTGAGTTGTCTGCACAGTGGCTGCTGTGCAGCAATCCCCAACCTGCTCTGTGGCTTCCTCTCTTAGGATCAGCGAGTCAGCAGATAAGAGGTCGCCTGTGTCTGGTGGATGAGCCACTGAGCAGGAGAGAGGCTTTGGCTTCATTTGTAAGTCCTGAGAGGATTTACATGAGGATGCCTAACGCATCAGATAGGCACCTCAAACACTCAAAGCAGGTACCCCCTTCGTGTGCACTCACTGTGTCCTCCTGACAAGATGAGCACATTTTACAGCCCTATGTTTTATCAAGTTGTATCATCTAGACTGCATCCAAACACCAGAGCAAATAGGAGCAAAGAGAGAAAACATGTTCTTAGTATAAGCCTTTAGAAGGGACTACATGGGAACACAGTTTTAAAACAAATCTGGCAAAATGTCTGTTTTTAACACCCACCTGATATGCTGTCAGGAGCATTTCTACATAGAGTTTCATCCTCCAAGCTCTGAATCTGAAAAGAAAGGGAAAAAGAAGAGGAATAAGAAGTGTGAGAGAAGAGGAAAACATCATATTGATGGTGATGATTATTATGAGCATATTCCTTATTGAGGGGGAGGGGATAGGAGTAAAAAGAAAAATTCTAGAAATTTCAAAGTGAAAACAGGAAATCTTTCAGATGTTTCCTTTTCGGTGGTGTCCTTTGTAAAAAAAATGTGTTTATGTCACAAACCAGGCTCTAATCACAAAGGCTTTTCAAGCCTTTCCAAAGTAGTTAGTGCATAAAGTTTCCCCACCCATAAATGTCTTAACAGTCTTGTTTGAATAGTCTCAGAGAAATGCCCCTCGAATATGACTTAGCAGTAGAAACCTTAGGCATGGTAACCATATGGCACCAAACTCTTGCCAAAGAATGTATGTAAGGTCAGAATTTTTTTCCTCTAAGAGTGAAGAAACCATTTGTCTTTTCCATAGTATCAAGGAGAGCATTAAGTCATGGTGTTGCATAAATTGCAACAAGAAAGAGTCATTATAAAAAAGCAGATCCATTACATGCAAAACAGTTCAGCATGTCCTAGATGTGGCCTGTAGCTCAAGAAATCTCTAAACCACCCATTGTCAAAGTCTAGAAGAATATATGAGAAGGATCACTCTATATGTGCCTGTTTCTTATTCTCTTCCTAGTCACCTGCTACTGGCCGCTGTCAGAATAACATGTTAGACGGCCTGATGGTTTGAGCCAATACACAGTTCTTCCAACCTTAGTTTAATGATTACTCGAAAGTTAAACAGTGTATACACAGTTCTAATTTGGGCATATAGCATTCATCAAACTGTCTTGGACATCAGACTGGGGAGTTTATCATCATCTGCAATTACTGCTCTGTCAGCATCCTCATTTTTGAGTCCGTGATAACTTGCACGGGTTACAGAGCTACTAACCAAAGAGCTGCAAGTCCAGTGTGCTAAGTCTGTACAAAGACATATGGGTTGCATAAATTTGCTGTGCTGGAGACCTCTGAAAGACCCTTTCTTCTCCACCAAGGCTGATAGTGAGACCCAAACTTCCATTCTTTGATTCAACTCTGCCAACCTAGTTCCAGCAACTGCAGGACACAAAGGGAAACTTAGACTGCACCAAAACTTTCACAGAAAAATATGTTAATTAAATATCCTTTATTCAGAACGGATGCCACCAACTTAACCTGACCTCTTCCAATTTCTTTCAAAACTGGAAATCTTTTTTAAGCATCCCACCTTTTCTAGGTTCTTGCTGCTCTCTCCCTCCCATGTTCCAAATGTTTTCAGGGAGCTGCCAACTATCCTGTTTCTCCTCCTTTCTTTGTTTTTACAGTAGGGCTCTCTTTCTGCAGCAATACAGCCAGAAAAAATTGCTGCTGACACAAGAACTCTGGATGTGAGACAAAGACTGGCAAGTATCCTGGTCTCTGCTATTTCTTGCTGAACCCCACTGACAACCCACTGTTGCTAAAACATATAGATAGCTGAGTATCATGGGCTTTGAAAACTGCGGATTTGAGAACAAGCTGCTGCTTTGAGTTATTCTGGTTTTAGGATGCTCAGATTACAGAGCAATAAAATATTTCAAACGCTGCTATAAAACCAAGGATAATTTTGTGATGAAACACTCTGAGAGAAAACACCAGAACATGAGCTTGGGGGGAAAAAAAAAGAAAAACAAAACTGGTTAATGACTGGGTCTGTAAAAATATCCTTGACCATATGTATTAGCGTTCTTGCAACTTACTTCTATAAAAAAGCTAGCGCTGTATAAAACACATAGGCATGTTATACTATCATACAGGTTGAATAAATCTTGTCTCAGTAATCTCAGTGCCAACTTCTTTGACAGTATCCTAACACAAAAACAATTTAAAATAATCAAAACCTCAATGAGTAGTGTGAATCCCAGTGTTTTTCCCCATAAGGCTGCAACATGGCATTTTAAGTAATTTCTTCTATCTTCTGTCTTGAAAAAGAGAATCCAAAACTATACAATAAATGTGTATAAAGATATGTTGATGGTAAGCAATATACAGTAATCCATCTTACCTCTTCCAATTCAAATGAGTCTGGTGGCTTGTAGTTTTGGCTGGCCAGTTTTATGAGTGTGGGGGCCAAAAGCAAATGCAACTCCTTTTTTGGACTGTCTTTGGCAGGCACCTCACACGTAGAAGAAAGGTGGGGCTGTTTTGGAAGTAAGTGTGATGAAGCCCAAGTTTTCCCTGATGGAGTTTGTAGACACTGGGATACTGTAAATGCAGCTTTGTCTCTGGAGATTTGCTCTGGGGTCGGACAACCCACCATAACACTTTCAGAAAAGCCTGTTTGGATCGTTCCACTCTCGGCAATGTCAGCACAAGAGTGGGGTTGTTCTTTCCAGCCAGATGAATTGGCTTTGCCAGATGCCAGCGAGCTTTGTTTCAGCAGCGTTGTCTGCCTAAAAGCCTTTTTCAGGAGCTGACCTATTTTTTTCTTTGCTCGTGTAACCACAGGTCTGCTTTTCTCAGTATCCAACAGGCCGGTCTCATCTCTGCTGGCATCCTGTACTTTGCTCTGTTGGGTGTTCACGTCAGTCAGCAACGACGAGAAGGCGCTTGTCACGTGATCAAGCACTTCTAGTTGTCGAAAACGCCCTTGAGTTTGACAGAATGGAAGACAAACATGTTTATCGAAAAATACAAATTGAAATAAATAATCAGGCATAATGATTATCCAAACTTGTCATTGCCAAAAACCATATTAAGTACCTGATTAAAAATTGGCTAATTTTTTCCTTTTGCTTCCAGAGGATCCATTCAGGCTATATACAGACTTCACTACATAGTTCTTCATATTATACAAGCACTTACACAATGTTGAATTAATCGGGTCAAGTACAGCTGACTACCACTTAGTGTGAATAAATGTTACAGAATCCAGACTTAAATTCTCCAGTTGGTTGGGCCAACAGATTTGGATGCCATATTTGAGGACTTATTAAATTCCATGAGAATAAAGTCATTAGAGTTTGATTTCAGATATTTACAGCTGGCTACTGTCCAGGATAACTGTAAAATGTATATACCCATTACTTGATAGCAATTGGCCACAGAGACTATGTCCTCATTTTCAGAGCACCACAAAGCACAAAGTTTTTCCCCCAGAAAGGTGTAGCAAAGTGTATATACACTGACGTTTTATACAGGTTCTTGATTTTTTTTCGTTGTACCAAACTTCTGTTATTTCTGGGTCATTTTTCCATGGCATAACAGGTAAAGAGAAGTGAATGATATTTTCTCTAAGGGCTTCTGGAGATTTCAATCACTACAACACTGTGGAGTTATTTATACAAGGAAATGCAACGCATTTGCTTGTGTACTGTGTCTGCACCCATCCTGAGGCAATGAATATGTCACCAGGACTTCTCCTTCCTTAAGAGATTTGCTGAGGAGAGTAGATGGCAAAATGCTAACGTTCTTGGCTGCCATTTCTCCTAGAAAGCAGCCAAACTTACTGCACGCAGTCTGCGTGCAGGCGGTTGGTAATATTGCATCACTGATGATTAGATAACAAGGGGATATTTAATATGGATTTGAGTTGGTCCTTTGCATCAGGGACCAATACAACGCCATATAATTCCTGTTAATTACTATATCTCCGGGATAGTCCTTTCCCTCTCCCCCTCCCCCCCCCCAAATATCGCCTGATTTTTAACACTGGAGGAAATTGTTGCCATTCCCGTCACTTTTTAAGACATGGTCAAAGGCTTCTCTGGATATTGTCTAAAGGAGTTATCTGATCTATCAGCACACAGATTACACAGTGTTGGATAAAGTTTGCATTTGTGTTAGTTCGGGATGCTGGACTAAATCACTTATGGTTTTGTGCATCCGATGTGCTATCACATGCTTTTCATGTACAGCACATTTTAGCCTCAGTATTTTATCTGGCTCCCACTATGTCACGCCATAAAAATGCCAAGTGCTAATCTCCTTTGAGTGACAGATGCAGAGAAGTCCAGCACTTGTCATTTGAACCAGAACCAAACTTGCTGCAGTTTGAAATAGTTTTGGCACACTGCTTTGCTCTTGTAAATTATTTCCAAGAGCTTGTGACACCTGATGAACAAATCAAACAATGAGAGAAATGATAAATGAACAAACAATCCCCTCACTCATATGCAGTGTAATAAATACACAGGCCGTGAAGAAGTGATATCAGGGACAGCCCTGCTTAATGGACAATTTCTCTCTAGGCAAGCAGTTCCTTTAGTTTCAGTGGGTGCTCCTCAAGGAGTGTCCTCAGATAGGTGACAGGAAAATTGCAAGATGCTGATCAGAACTCCTTAATCTCTAGAGCCTGCTGCAAAACAGGCAAAATCTGTAACACAAATGAGATATTAAAGGACATAATTGTGGATGCATTTTCACTAGAAACTTAAGCCAACTCAGCAAATGGCCAAGGTGTAAACAAAATCTCTTGATTTTATGATCAGGAGATTTTTACAATTTAGGAGGAAAATCTCACAGTTTTGTTCCTCCTACCCTAAATCTGGTATTACATAGCTGTCTACATAAAAGATCTGGAAATTCTTCAGTAGGTCCTCAGTGGAATGAAGAGTTTCCAGAGCCAGTAAGAAATTTTCAATCAACAACTTTTTTCAAGACAACAGAATTAGGAAAAAAAAACCACAAATTTTTCAGTGGGAAAATACAGATTTCTCTTAAATTGTTCAGTTTTTGTCAAGAAAAATCAAAATGAAATCTCAGCATGGTATACTTTGCCATATATTAAAATATTTTCCTTTTTTAGGTTGTTTCATCTTGGGTCTTGGTAGTACTGTTCTGTCTTTGCTTGAACTGAAGCTGTACCTCAGAGAAGATATATTTAGTAATTTACATTTCATTTTAGGGATGGCTTTACTGACTGATATATATTGTTATGATGCATGCAGCTCTCTCCTTGCTGACCTGTGGTGGTCACAGGACAACCATGCATCATGGGAAATGGTGCCTGCCAAATACACTCATCTCAGAAAGGAGAGTGAGGCTTGGGCAACAGCTCCAGTGAGGGGCTTGCAGCAGCTGACAGAGACACAAATGAGTGTAAACCCCCCCCAGAAACCCCCCCCCCCCAAAAAAAAAGTAGATTTAGATATGGAAGTAGTGAAGTGTGGTACTAAATGTGTTTTTTTTTATTATAAGTATCAAACTCTAACATTCAATAGGGATTCACATATTTGAAAATATCATTACTTTTCAATTAACATAACTGCTGATTGTCAAGTGACTTTATTTAATCGGTTAGGAAGTCAAATGTCACTTCTCTTTAGGTCAGTAAAATTTTCACCTCTAAAGAGTGATGAGGCTAAGCTTTTCTTTTGGTTCTTGTTGAGATACCTACAGGGTGGCTGAGATTTTTGAAAATACAGCTTATTTTTGTGTACTGAACCATTTGAAAACTTAATGACTATGCTGAAGAATCAATTGTCACCAAGCAAGAAGACAATTAACAAATAACACTATAATAAGCCACACGTATTTTAAAAGGTCAGATCAGCAATGAAGCACTTCCAGAAAACTATTTTCATTACAGTCAGAAAACAGCCAAACAGAACAGAACAGCACTAGAAAATGAATGAAATATGAAAACTAGAGAGGGATCACACTGCTTTGGAAGTCATTTGGTCTCTCTCACCTCCCTCCTCTTTTGCTCCACCTTTGTCATTTCCCAAATTGCATCTATAATCCTGCTTATCTCTCACCTCAGACTTGCACAAAATCACACTAAATCAATTAGCTTTCTCTGCTAATTCGGAGAATCAGAGAAAGTAAACTGACAATGAGGTAACCCCTCAGTCTTTCACTAACTCAGACTAAATACCTTTTTCCTTTTCCATGGCTAAAGCCAAATGAGAGGGATTCACATTGTATATGTATTGAAATGGTTCAGTGTTAATAAACCACACTGATTGACAATAGGTGATTTCATCCAGCATGTCTCTGGGAACAGTGGTGCAAAACAGTCTTCAAATCTACAGAGGTGACATGTGGTCTCCCTAATTTAAGTTTTTCCATTTCAGTGCCCTGTCGAAGAAGCTGTGTAACAGTAGGGGTCTGAATTCCTTAAATGGTTCATGAAGAGGTAAATGCCATGGAATATCTCTGAAGCTGAACCTTTCTACTTAATTTACAGAGAAGTATCTTCTTCTGGAGGCCTTCAAAAACACCTGTCTTCTTCATTGCCATTACAGGGAATTTTGGCTTCTGCTTTAGAAGAACTGGTTCATTAGTTGCCTGAAAACCGAGGTGCAGCCTTAGTGCTGAAGACAGATAGATTAGATCCCACCCTAGAAATGCAATCCATTTCCAAACCTAATAAACTTCAGTTTGCCACTCCTGCTTCTCTCTACACCACATTGCAAAATCATTAGACGATATAAGGTTGGTAAGACTGGAAAAAACAGAGTTTGCAAGTGCCCTGAGAGCCCATTTGAGGATAATCTTCAGGAGTTTGTATGCCACTAACACCTGATACATTCCTTTTAGCTATATATCTTCTCTTGAAACACTGGCAGTAGGAACTTACCTGTGCCCAAATGCCTGCATGGTCTGTGAGACAGACTGGCAAAGATGATGACCCTCTGGAGGTGCCTCACTCTCTCCACTCATTATGGAGACAGACTCTGGGGTGATAAAGCTCCATGAGATGATACTTCAGTTAAATGTCTATAATTTGGTGCAGTGATGCAGGCTGAGGTTAAGCACCACGTATAAAACAACACATAGAGCAGAGAGAGCAGAGGTAGGTATCTCTGAAGGATTAATCCCACCTCTCTCCATTAAATGCGTAGCCTCAGCTCCCAGCCCAGGCACATACCTTGGAGGCCTAAGCAGATGGTGTGAAAACTCCCTCCCAAACTGTCAAAGGAAAGATAATATGTTTTGATGGACATCACACCCACCAAAATAGAAATGCAAACCTTAACTTACTTCACAGTAACTCCCCCATATAGATAAGCTGTTAACATGTACAAAGAGTGTCCCCATTGAGAACTATTGCAAGACTAGTTATTAAATTCACACCTCAGCTTACCACTGTCTGCCTTCACTGTGCAAACAACCTCTCTCCTTCCCTTTAATTCCTTTTCTCTCCTTTCATTCACTCTTAGTTCTTCACCTTCTTCCCTAAGGTCTCCATCCACCATCCACTCATACTGATTATCTCTGTTCCCTCTCGCCCTTTTTCTCTGAGGAGTTACAGAGAGAGAGAGGGAGAGAGAGGAGAAACCTGTTTGATGTGTCAGTTTGCTGTAAATATTGAAATGTGTGCACAGGACTTGCTATAAAAAAAAAGAAAAAAAAAACATTTTCCATGATGCTCTGACATTTCTGTTTCAATTCTTATTCCATATATATTGCTTCCTTGGTGCAATTCTAAATGGGAATGCATGGACTATGTGAGAGATCCTGCTTCACTGAGCATCTTAAGTAAACAGAAGATTTCAAGAGCCATCTGGCTATCCTGTGCAGGAAACATGAGGGGGAATGATGTCCAAATTGGTCTTTCTAGAAGGAAGGTATACCAGAGAATTAGCAATGCTGTTTTAATGCAGCTATACCTTTAGGGTGAGGATCTTGTCTTCATTTCTCATCTGCAAATGCAGTTAGTACTTGGCACCACACAAAATGAGAGCTGAAAACATCTAAATAAATAAAAATCAAAACTGCATGTCTTAACACAATTCTAACATTCTTATGATATGATCCTCATCTACATCTCAGGGCATATTTGAACCACAAAACTGTTAGATTCTAGCTACAGATTTGTGGCTTTGATACAGAAACTCATGCAGCTCCAGCTACGGGAGGTTAAGACCTTGTCAGCTGCTCTGCATGTCTCCCCAAGACAGGGATCCTGTTCCAACAGAGAGGAAAAGGGAATGTATGCCCATGATGCAATGCCTGGCCTTCCTGAGTTCAAAATCCTTTGTATTGGCTTAAACCACCAGTGATGGTGAGTATGGGCTAATGTGTTGCCCATGAAACAGCTGAGGCAATGGACCTGCATTCAATTCTGCAGCCTCTGCTACACAAATGCTAATCTCAGGTGGTGGGATAGGTCTGACAGAGGATGGGTGGTCATGTTGTAAAATGCCACAGCTGGTACCTCCAGCTCATAAATAGGAGTCCATAGCTGAGGAGAGCTAAACTGTGTTTCAGTTATATTAGGAGATATCATTGCTGCAAAGAGGTACATGAGGATCTTACTGAATGGATTTCCCTTTTCATGAATTTTCTCTTTTAAGTCTCTTCTTCCTTACCCTCTCAATCCCCATGCTCTTTAATATTATATGGTCACCTCCTGACTAAAACTCTTCCTTTTTCTAAAACATCTCTGCTTACCATATAGATTTGGCCTCTCAATGTCCATCCGCTGCTTCTGAGCCTCCAGAAAAACTTGGATGTTGATCCCTTTTGCTACAGAAGCACCACTAAGGAACCGAGGAGGGATTTTAGTGCAGACATCAGGTTCTTCTGTACCAAACCCCAAATTAAGAAGAATCTCAACTGGATCCTTTTCCCCGATGGCCAGCCATTCAGTTACACTGTGGTGAAAATATCAGGATTATTTATACTACTGTCTTGGTACCGCTTTTCTCTTTCAGTAGCTATTACATGGTCTTATTTTTGTTAAATGATTTGCTTTCCTTTTCCTCCCCTCTCATAATGACTTCTGCTCAAATAAAGATTGTCATTTTCCATCACATTGCTCAGAGCTGGTGCTCTTAACAATATTACTATTGGTAGTACACAGATTTCTTTCCCCAGAGATATTTGGTGGCTTGGGATCTAGAGAGCTTAACAAGAGGAACATTAATAAAAGGTGTAGGTTCACAGTTCTGTAGGCTCAATTCTCTCTAGACACAAAACAGAGAAGAAATGATACAGCTGCCATAAGATCTCACAGTTTTTTGCTTTCTGATTGCTTCAAAGCCCACTGCAATTTGGGGCAGTTTTTTTACTGGAATAAAAGCATTTCAGAACAGACACCTGTTATAAGTAAAAGGTCATTTTGATCTTGTTAAGATAAATGAGGAGAAGCATTTTAGGAGCTAACACTTGGAACTGCATATTCAAAATTCTGTCAATATTTGCTGATCCCTAAATGGGGCTAGTCCCTAGTATTCTCAGCTGGAAATACATGGAAATAACTAACCTCTGGGGTACACTGGTGAGAAAATGGGAAGAGTTGAGGCTGTTGCATCTTGACATAACAGGACTTTCTGAAAACTCTTGCAGGGATCTAGTTGGAAAAAAGCAACAATGAAATGTGTTTACTCATGTGCTCCTCTGGGATGTCATTATGATTTTTCCTAGAGTAAACATTTGCATTTTGTCTTCGTTTATAATGATACATAATAGCAATGCCTTAGAAGAAGAGTCGGCATGAGAGTGTGGCAATACACTTATTCTCAAGAACAGTATGTTACAGTAGGTGTTAGAATGTAGGTGTTAGGTACCAGTAAATGCTAATTATAAAGGTGGCAGAATAGCTCACTTTTGACAGATGGTGAATCTTTGGGGAACCTTTAGGGAGCACGGTTCCTTTAGCCACCTACTTCTAAAAGATATAATTGCTCTCAAAGTTTCAGAGAGACGAGGCACAATGAGTTGCAGTAGCAAGAGTAGCATCTGAGAAACAATTTTTTACTTAGCTTCTCATTGCAGTTGTATCTGGTAATCTGCATAGAAATAACTTTTTTTCAGAGTTTGCTCACTGCAAAAGGAATGTTCTGCAGCAGATAAAATTACATGCTTTTGTTACACCCAGGCTTAATTTTACCTACATGTAACAAACATAAGAACATTGTTCTTAGCTGTTTGAGAAAAAAAAAAATGAAGCTAAAATTCCTCCTTTTGCCAAAAAGAAAAGGAAGAAAGAAGAATTTCTAACAGAGCTCTACTGTGTCTGAGACCTACCTCCTGTAGCTTTGCACAGTCATCTGTACCATTTCTGGTGCTGACAGGGAAACTGCAAACAAAAAGAAATAAAAATCTTTTATTCTCTTACTTCTTTTTGTCCCTTCAAACAGAAATGTGTCAAATCAGAGAAAAAAATAGAACACTGATTGTATTATATAAGGAAAAATTTTAGCCCAAGTGGCACAATTGCAGAACAATACTTTTCTGGGAAGCTCAACTTACAGTATATGCTAGTCATAGGTAAGTGCAACACATATCAATAAGCAGAGAAAAATAAATACCTTTACATTTCATAAACCAGGAGTGGTACAGAATCACAGAATCACAGAATCGCTGAGGTTGGAAGGGACCTCTGGAGATCATCTAGTCCAACCACCCCCTGCTCAAGCAGGGTCACCTAGAGCACATTGCACAGGATCGCATCCAGGCGCGTTTTGAATATCTCCAGAGAAGGAGACTCCACA
>NW_020449151.1:0-3113 GCF_003343035.1 Apteryx rowi | reverse complement strand
TCCTTGGAATTTCAAGCAATACAATAAGACTAACAATGTCACATTCCATTGGCCCATAAAAAGACATTTGTCCTAAGGTTAAAAATCCTAATTATACAAAATTGAAAGCTGAGTGATGAGGAAATAGCATCCAATATTCCAAAATAGAAGCAGAGTTGTTTTTCTCATATGACGCCAACATGCACACAGAGCACTGTTATTAATTCTTCCTGTCCTTCATTGTGCTATATGAGTGTCTTGAGGAGCCAAAAAAAGATTGTACAGTACTGCTACGAGGCCTCAAATATTTGTATTTAATGTATACATATGGAGTAAGCATGTTTAAAGAGAAAGCTAAAAGGAAAAAGAGGAGTGCTAACCCCAGGTTTGCTCACATAAATCAAGACTGTTTCCACCAATGTCACAGTACTTCCAGTGGAGCTACATAAGAGCAGGAGCTGCTAGCACTCTGCTCCCCCAGCATCCAGGTTTTCCGCATGTGATCATTATATGGTTAATATTCAGCTCTCAGATCATGATAGGCATTACCATGACAGTTCTACACTAACATACTCTGTTGTACCTATGTATGAGTCTCTTTCCATTATGTCAGATATCATCATCATGATGATTCACCATGCAGATCAGAGAGCAGATTTTTGTCTCTTTATACTGCTGTTCTATTAGTGTCTTTGAGCTACTTATTCAGCAGAAAAAAATGGGGAATAATTAGAGGAAAGCCACAAATTTATAAAAACACAATAAAGAAAATCAGTTTTGATAATGATCATCCCATTCAAGAGCTACTGAATAAAAAAGAAATGATACAATTATTTTGGCCATTTCCTTACTTAAAGCTACCTGAAGACTGAGAACTATTGGTATGTCTTGCTTCAGTCATGTGGGGACAGCAGTGGGGTGTTCCTGGGCTGGGGGGAGCCTGCTTTGAGTCGAAGGGTATTGGGAATGCTGTGTTTGTTTGCTTGCTTCTGACTGCATGCTTTATTACTGCTGTGTAATGGAGAAAGCCAGGAGTCTAGTCAACTGACATATGATTTAATCAAATTAAGATATATACTCAATAGAAAATTTCAGAAAAAGTGAAGTGCTAGTATACATTTTATTGACTCATGTTTCCCTCTTTGTTCACTATATCTGCATGGTATCAGTGTTACTAATTCGTACACGTACTTTCGTAGTAGTGCTATGGGATTAAAAGCTTCTTTTACAATTCTAGATTTTATCTGAATCTAGAATGAAAGATTTCTGTGGCAACTTAGACCAGTATATGTTAACATATTAATAACAAATTATGCTTGTAGTAGAAGAGACAGCTGTATCTGACCTATATAATAACCAGTGCATATATTTCCTTCTCTGGAATTTCCCCCATAAATAGATGAAAATATTTATTAATCTTTTGCCTACTTACATATAACAAACTGGTGAATAATTGAAAGGATTTTAGAATAAATTTGTACATCAAAAAGACATTGATACAATTAATGTAGCTATGATGATTTAGAGCATATGAATTTTACCTTAATGAGACATGTGGTCTCATGCTTCAATTAACGCATGCTTGTTTGCTTTTATTGTGTATGTATTGTTTCAATTGTTAGTATTTTAAAGTATTTCATTGAAAGAAAAAATATAAAAAGTCTAAAAAGATCCATAAATATTTTAGCCATAGAAACGGAAATGATATCCCAGAACTCCAAAGCACAACAGTCCTGTGTGCCAGTCTCTCCTTCCATCCAAAGGAGGGAAACATGTACAAGAGCCCCTTCCAGCTAAGGACAGGAACAGAGTGGACACGTTGCAGTATAATTATATTTGATACTACACATAATAGTGTATGATGTTTACTTTTTTTCTCACACTGTGCCCCTTACTGCATTTATCATAGTTTTCAAACCATTTCTTGTTTTGATCAAAGGAGTCGTCTATTGGTCACATCCAGTACCCTGACCAAGCTGAGTACCCTGATGTTTCTACACCATTGCTGTGTTTGCCTAATGCAGGATCTGGCCATGGGGAAGCTGCAGCCAAGGTGGGGTATCTTCGTTGGGTTTCTGGAACACACCCAGCTGCCTGCATCAATAAAAGCTTGCTAGGGGTCATCAGAGTATCGCTGCTCTTCTGCCTTGGTCATTGCCTGCATGATCAGTAGGCATCATCAAAATGAGTTGACAAAACCAGATACAGTAGGTCTAACCAGTTGACCTTACAAAGCTGTATAAGTTGTTCCTGTTATTGAAATCAGTAGGAATCTTTAAACCATTTTTCAGGAAGGGCTGGGTTATCAATTCATCTTACAAGCATCCAATAAAAACATTAAAGTCCCATTTACTTGAAGACTTTGTTCATAGAAACACCCACAGCAACTAATTAACGCTGCATAGGGTATTACATATCTGGCTGCTTGCTTAGATGGGAAAGATGACACCTTTCTGATTTACAAGCCCTTTGCTTAGACCTCTAGCAGAATGTGCTGGATAACAGCATGCAACACCACACGCAGAATGGACATCTAATGAGCATCCAGAACTCTCATTGAACCACAGGTCCCGTTCTTTTAATTTAATTTAATTATATGATATAACTCTTTCCATGCTCACAAGGAAGCCTCAAGCCTGAGCTGAGGGCACATCTTTTAATCCTCCACCAACTCCAATCACTGTAACAACTGTCTTGCCACATGAATATATCTACTAGCAATAAAATAATCTAGACAGAATGGAGCATCAAGCTTCATAAAGAAAGATGCTAAATTGCTTACAGTAAAGAGTCATTTGAGCTAGAAAGATTCACTGCTAGGGATCAGACATTATAAACAGTACCAAATAATACAAAGGATGTAGCTTGCAGATAAGCTAATACAGTAACAAAGAAATACAAATGTTTAAGATATGAGTAATGTAGAAAGGAGCACAATCTGGTAACAGTTAAAAGGAAGAGGAGATTATCAGAACACAGAATTTAGACATTTAGAAACAAAGGATGATCTAGGGAAACATCTCAAAAGTGTTTCTCTGAGAGCTGTAACAAACTTTGTGGGTTTCAAAGCAACAGTAAGAAAAAAGCGATGAGAGATTATTTTATCTTCACACAAGTATGCTCACAAAGAAAAA
>NW_020449150.1:0-3120 GCF_003343035.1 Apteryx rowi | reverse complement strand
GACAATGTCAACCTAAAGTCAACCCATGATGACAAACAGTGCTAAACAACATTAGTGACACCGTATTCATCCACTGTTCAGGACACTGTCTCCATTAGATATCTCCAGTATCTTTTTTTTTAACTACCCAGTATTTTCTCTACTATAATGGGTGTCTTTGACACACAGTTTTATCAGTGAAAGATATTTTCACACACTATTTCTTTCCAGAGAACAATGATCACATTGATTTCTTTTAAACCCTAGCTGCCACTAGCAGGACTAGATATCACAGCAGAACTAGATATCACAGCAGAGAAGGAACACTAGATGTGCCCCTACTCAGCTAGCAGGGTAGCAGCCTAGCTGGGTATGACTCACCTCCAAGTTCTCCAGGCTTTCTCCAGCCAGCAGGTATGTCAGGTTCTCATCCATAATCCAACACTGTGTCTGAATGAGTATCAAAAGAAATGTCTTTATAACACCATTTTTTGAGAGGTGAGTATATCTTCATGCATCCTGGCAGTATTTACCTCAACTTGGGTTTCTTTCAATGCCAATTGATAGCGAAGATCTGCACCATAACAGCAGCTAGTCACAAACTGCCTCTTCCTTTATGTGTTACGTATCGTATTAAAGACCTATAGCAACCACAAACCAAAGAGCTTATCATCAGTTGAAACTAAGGAAACAGAAACCTGCATCAGGTTCATCCTCTGAAGATCAGTATGTCATTTTACTTACTGAACAAGAATAAGAATGTCAAAGGAATAGACTTGCAATTTGCACCATGCACTTGCAAAGTGCCCCCTGCCTCACCTGATTCCACCAACTTTATCTGCAGACTCTGCTCTGCAGCCCCAATTTGTTAAGGGAGGGGAAGCATGACTCCTTCTTTTGTAGCCCAAGGATTTTTGGTCAAGATGTCTGTGACTGATGGCCCAACAGTGCCAAYAGGCAGTGATGAGAAAGGATATCAGTTTTACTTTGACATTTTTCCTTGGAAGAACACCCCCTCTGCCCTGACACACACATACATGTGTGAATATTCAAGGAAAATGATTGCATCACTCTTCCTTCTCAAAACAAATACCATGTTGGATGCTCTTGGAGACTAACAATGAAGTGAAGGTGTGAATAGCAGTCATATGCTGTTGATTTCCAGACTTTGCTGACTAGTTTACCTGCTTGGCCCCAGTCCTGACGCAACACTTTTTCTGTTCTACAGCTTGTTGGAATTTGCTAAATGAGACGGATGTGCTTTTTAGCTAGTAGTTCAACCGGTAAATGCCAAAGTAATGCTGGTGTGAGTAGCTGTGACAGACTTCTCACGTAGTACAAAATACATGGAAAAGAACAATATTACAAAGCAAAGGGCAGTGTTTGCTGTGTTATCTCCTTAAGTATTGTTGTTCCTGAAGACGTCCCTAGGAAACCTCCCTGCCAGGCAGGATGCAGCCCTGGCTGATAGTGTGCACTTCAGCCAGCATGATTCGTTACCACTGAGGTGCCCACAGCCCCGAAGAGCAGCACACGCAGGGAGACCAATCCTGGGCTGTGACATGGCTGAACTCTCGACAGGGGCAAAGGCCCACACCAGCTGCTGACTCCTTCCCCATCATGTCCCACCACGTGGCACAAGAACTGTCCAGGGTGCAGATGTCCCCCGCACACGCAGAGCAACTCGGCCGCCCAGACTGGATGTCACACTCTCTGCCCCCCACACTCCTCCTGTCTGCTGGTCTGAGTATGGCCACTGCTGAGCTGAACAACCCTGTACAGGGCATCCTGCTTTGCAGTGAGGTACCGCTATCCCTACCCTGACTAGTCAGTTGTCCTGTGAGGCCATTTCATGTTGCGGGGGAGGGAAACCTTTTGGCACAGGCCCTAATTTCCTACCTCAAAAACCTTCAAAGGCCTTCCTAGCTTTGTTAGCATTGATGACATTTGTCGCCGCCAGCAAAAGTGGCAGTGCAATGGCCTCCTAAAATCCTGATGAGGGAGTTCATGCGCAGAGTTGAGAATATCGTTGGAAAACTGAGCTTATATAATGCTGCCTCTTGTGCCCACTCTTTTGGCTCACTGAGGTACTGTTACAGTGTCAGGAGGAAGGGAAATAAAGAATAGGAAGATGGAGATGCAAATAAATGGTTTATTCTGAAAAGTGCTTCAGACAAAAAGTTGATCTCATGATGTGAATGCACATGCAGCATGTGATGATGAACAAGAAAGAAAGAAAGAAAGAAAGAAAGAAAGAAGGAGAGGGCCCAGCCACAGTTTAGTAGAGACGACTGGGAAATCATAAAAGTGTTCTCAGTTGTGTTTAGCTCAGCATCAGCTTTTACCACAATACCCAGCAAGGCAAAGACATGTTCGTGTCACCAAGTGTTTGCAAACCAGCTATCAGAACGCAGCACCTCTCGTACGCAAGAGCAGTGAGTGAGGAAATGGGTCTTGTTCCCAAACGCTAAGTTGTTCCGACAGGGTGAGAGCAGAGTACAGACTTCCCTAGCAGGGAGGATAATCCTGGCCAAGCCAAGCAAGTGCAGGAATGGTTACAGGGCTCAGCATGAGCGCCAAGACCTCCAGGGTTAACCTGAGCATTAATCAAAATGACGTGGAGCAACTCTTCAGGGCAGAGGCAGTCCTGCTTCCAGTACTAGGTAGGATGTGGACAAACCCAGATCTGTTGAGCAGCCCTCTTCCGGTAACGATGTCAAGGCCAGTTGCCAATCTTGATCAGCTGTTTTCTTGCCCCTTAACAGCTGGTGAATGTTTTCTTCCCACTTTCCATCCGTAGACACCAGCGCCAGGGCAATGGCTGTGGTGGGTCGAGGAGATGAACAAGGCCTGGCAAACTGGGGACAGAGTCGGAGTTCCCCATTGCTTCCCCTCCATTAGCAGGTAGAGGGGAAGATGTGGGGGGCACACTCAACTTGGCTTGCAAATTTTGCTTTCTTTCCTTCCTTTCATACGAGCAGAAGAAGCAGGATGATTTGTACTGTTTGTCTGTGTGAGATGGTCTGCTCCTCTTCTCTGCCCACTGTGCTCACAGCCAGCAGGAGTGGAGGGAGGGAAGATGGTCAGAGGGGATGTACTGGAGATGCCTGCGGTTGTGGTCAGCCGAGGGGCAGAACTGAG
>NW_020449149.1:0-3083 GCF_003343035.1 Apteryx rowi | reverse complement strand
CGACACCAATCCTGTCGCGGCACATCGCGCGTATACAGGGGGCCTTAACCAATAGTAGCATTGTTACTAACACAAGCTTCTGCTCATTGTCTATATATACTCTGTAAAAGCTTGACTAAAGGGAGAACGACCATACTCATATTGAGACTCATCGTTACTCCGGGCCCGTCCCCCCACTCCGACATATGCCAATTTGCAGTTTGGGGGTACAGAGAATCCTTTACCTGACTTGTCCAGAGGTTACCTCACAACTTAATGAGTGCAATGTTCTATGTTCTAGAGCACACAATCTTTCCATATCTCCTCAGGGACTTGCTGTGCTTCTGCTACAGTCCAGGGGCCAAACTCTTCTGTGCAAATCTATGTATATACTTCTTTCAGACTATACCACAAGAAAAGACAGATTTTGCTGTTCTTACCTGACAACCATAGCCAATGGAAAATGAAGATCAGAACATGACACAGCATGACCCCACGATTCTTTTAGCCTCTCTTTCCTGTGTGTTTTTTTTTTTTCCTAAGGACATTAGAAATCTAATGCAAAAAGTATTGCTTTGTGATTTCTCCTAATTAAAACACACCAGCTTTGGTGGTGCAACTTGTTGTGCAAACAGGACCTACCTCAGGAATAATATTAGTAACTGTGCCATGCTCTCTCCTGCCTTCTCACATTCCACTCCAGGGTTCTTCTTCATCTTCATCATAACATGGCAGAGTCCACCCATCTCTCTTATCACCCCCCCCAGAGCAATCCCAAGTTCACCAGTGATCATAATTTTTTCCTTGTTCAGGCTGCAAGGCCATGTTTCTCCTAGTTCACAAGCAGGTCACCCCAAACGGAGTTTTGCTGTCAATGACTAGAGGGCCTCTCTGGTCTCTGSTGTGAGGAAACTTCTGGATGCCACAAGACAGCAGCATAAATAGGAAATCATAAATTGACAGCTTAAACAAAGCAGACCCTAGACATTGGGACAGTAGCAGCAGAACATGGTAGGGCTCAGGTATTATTTTGCTGCATGTTCTTACCAGCATACTTGTTGCCTRCTGAAAGAATCTTTTAACTGCTTACATCTACAGAACTTATATGATATTGACAAACTTTTTATGGAAGAGAAATGGTAGATAGACACTTAAAGCATTATTTCAGACATGTGGGATCCATCCAGGGATCTGCAAAATCGATTAACTGCAAATAGTTAGCAAACCACTGATGATCACAAATGCCATCTTCAATTTCTAAGGTAAAAGGAGGGCTTCTCAATCTATCTGTAACTCAGATCAGGCTAAAAATGGGCAGAACAGGCTCAGAGTATAAACTAGCTACTTCCTGCAAAGCAACAGACAGAGCACCTCCTCTTCTTGACCAAGTATTTGCTAGTGTTTCTTCTTCAGCCATGTAACAAACAGGCTGCAGGACTGCAGACAAGTTAAGGACTCATTACACTTATGGGCACGGTATTTCTTCCCAGTGGGTCGCAAAGGCATCAGTAAGGTGGCCTCATATATTGCCCTGCTCTCACCATAGCCGAATGCTCTGTCAATATTGATTTCAGCCTGGGCAACAATGACCTTAAGGGACCTGTTGTGATCAGTGCAAGTCTATGAAGAGGGATCCTTCCTGATATTGTGGGGATTGTGAAGAGTTCAGGGCCACAGTAATGTACACAGTGTTTAAGACACTGGCATCCAGCCGATACAAATTTTAAAATTTAAACAAGTGTTCTATATAATTACAGACATGATTTCTAAGGAGTACTAATTACTCAGGGGTAGTGACTGATAAGCAATATGCATGTCATTTAGTAGGAGTGATCTGTTTAATGATACTATCAATTAGAGCAGGTGCAAAATAGTTGAAAGGTTTTAACTTTCTCATGTTATTTACTCTTTCTTCTCCTCTTTTCTTCCAATTTTCCCTGATGATATTCAGCAAGTAGATACAATGCCACTGAGACGTAAATATAAAGCAAATTCATTTATGAACATTTAGTTTCAGCCAGATGTCCTTTTTATAATAATACGTACTGCTTGCTTTCATCTAGCAAATGCATGCTAAAGCTTGTATTCTGATGTGTGCATTGCTCTTATGTTCATTAACTTCTAAAAGAGCCAGGTTGAAAGTCCTTTATTCAGACAAATTCAAAGTTTGCAAGCATGAAAATCATGGTTTGAACCATGAACATAAGGACATTATTCATAGACTTCTCAGGAATAAAGCTGCTAATTCAAGTCTGTTTGCAATTTTCATTCCAGAGATTCCTTTCAGAATTTGAAGGAAATGCTGAGCAAAAATACATGTTCAGATGAGGATTAGAAGCTGCCCTAAAGGGCAAGATAAACTTTATAGTTTTTTTTTTTTCTTTGTGTCATGGTTTCTGCCTCTTTGAAGCATATTTTAGTGCAGTTTTCCATTACTACTTCCAAACTTTCATTTTGAAATCTTCTATTTATAAATAACTGAATATGTTGAAGTGTCTTCCAATATACGTTGAACAAACTAAAACATTCGCTCTTTTCAGGTCTCTTTAATGAATGTGAAAAGAAGGCTGAGTAGGGGAGGTCAGATTTGATTCTCAGAAGGACACAAGTTCTCAGAAATAYGTTGTCTGAACAAAAATGATCATTTCAGGTCATTCAGTTCTGTAACAAAAAAGAAAGCTGTCTAAGAATCACTAGTTGATGAATCAGTTTTGACCAGTTATTTCAGCTACAGATTAACTGAATACAAATCCAATGACACTGTGAACACAGAATCACAGAATCACAGAATGGTTGAGGTTGGAAGGGACCTCTGGAGATCATCTAGTCCAACCCTCCTGCTCAAGCAGGGTCACCTGGAGCACATTGCACAGGATCGCATCCAGGCGTGTTTTAAATATCTCCAGAGAAGGAGACTCCACAACCTCTCTGGGCAACCTGTGCCAGTGCTCTGTCACCCTCACAGTGAAAAAGTATTTCCTCATGTTCAGATGGAAGCGTCTGTGTTTCAGTTTGTGCCCCTTGCCTCATGTCCTGTCGCTGGGCACCAATGAAAAGAGTCTGGTCCCATCCTCTCGACACCCTCCCTTCAGATGCTTGTACAC
>NW_020449148.1:0-3141 GCF_003343035.1 Apteryx rowi | reverse complement strand
AATAAACTATTAGTTGTAAATAGCCTGAATCTATCAGACAACTGACTTCATCCTCAGTGAAGAGGCAAAGGTATCTTCAAATGAATGATTCTCATCTATTCTTATTTGGGGCCTTTCCAAGTACATAGCATATGTATTCTGTGACTACTTATTCCATTTCACATCTCAAAGAAGTAAAATCTTGTTTCATGTTTCTTTTCCCTGACAACATATAGAGAGAGGATTATTGATCTTTTATTGAAAATGATTGAAAAATTAGAATTGAATGTAAATTACTTGTGTTGGAATCAGAGATGTAGACCTGGCATGGGGCCACCTTATTCATCATTATCACACCCTTTTCTTCATAAATTAAACTTCAATTGTTATGAAATGTAAGCTGAAAACTCTTATGGGGTCTTCTATACCATATTGTCCTCTTTGTTGTGTGAGCTACTAATCACCAGCTGTACCAAGAGCCCAACAATTACATTAACTGAGAAAGCTTGAAAACAGTCTCTTTCCTGTTTAAATATATATATAAGATTTATTTTCTTCAGGAACCTGGAAGAAAATCATATCTGCTGTAATGCTGCACTCTTATTTCTTCCAGATCCAACAAAAACATGATCAATATAAAGATAATCTGTTGATTATCTTTTGTTGAATTGCTTTATTGAAGATTACATAATTGAGAATTAAACACACTTCCAAATTCAGGACTGATCTTGGTTATCCTTTTAAATTCTGAATGGATGATTTGAAATTGAAATAATTTAAATGGGAACAGATATCCAAGCAAGGAGGGTAGTTTTGAATAATTTATTGGTGGTTTGAATCCATGAATAATTCAGGGCCTACATATCTTTAAATGACATGCCATGAACTAGATTGTTGCAAATTACAAGAGTGTAAGAATGATATAATATCACGTAAATTTGATGTTCATCTACAAAGGTTGGTTGTTTGTCAAGCTGTTTGTGGGGGTTTACAGCTGACCTTTAAAAACTTGAGGATGAATCAAACTAATAGCCTGAACAATGAAAGTCTTTCAACAAGTGAGCTTAATAAATCTCTCCACTTTGAGAGGGAGACAAGTGTAATATATAAAACTAAAGACAAGCTTTAATAGACACACAGAACATAGGGAATTAATTCTGAATATAGAAAGATTAATTATAGCTATAGTCATTTTGAGGGTGGAAAATGTAACAATACATTTGAAGATTCAAGATTCTGTACCCTGCTTTTAGCTATATCTTTGAAACAAATTCTAAAAGTTAGTCTTGTGAAGAAGGGAACTTCAATTCCTTTGCCTTCTAAAACCTTGTCTTAGTCATGATAATTACAATGGGAAGTAGGGAGCTTTTAACTTGCATAGTGTTGTTTGAATTACGAGGTGGGAAAATGAGAAAAATTGATTAAAATGTGGGAATGGCAATTGCAAGGTGTTTGACAGCTGTTTTTTAGGACCTTTCCAATGAGGATGAAATGCAGGTTGGGATCTTTGGGACAAGGATGCTGTTTGTTTTCTTCTGTGTGAAGCCAGTTCTGGCTTACTACTGGGGCTCTTAAACTGCCATAAATACAAAGGCTTAGGAAACTCTAATCTTGAAACAGTGTCTGGCTGAGGTTATAATTTATGCACTCACTTCTCCTGCTGTTGAGGCATATCTATGCCTAAAAAATACCAGTTTATCATGATCGGTTACCTGCCATGGTTTGAAACCTCAGAAAACACAGTTAAAGTTACTCCAGTGTTACCATGTGACACGGTGCAGTGGTATAGTTTTATGTATTTGTTCAATGTTTAGTACAAGCTGACAAAAGGAATGTTATTCCTCTAAGGATCAATAAGCGTTTAAAAAATACCTTTAAGAATGAGCAAACAAATAGGTTTATTAAAAGAGGAGAAGGATAACTGACGACTTAGATGACTTCACTAGAAGTAGAAGAACATATAGTTTATTCTTTCTAGTTGTGAACTGAAAATGTGTACTCTGTGTGCTGCTTACATATAGTAATCTCTTCTGAACAAATTGCTTGCCTTTCTGTTAAACTCCAGTATTGATTGTGATGGCAAGAAAAAAGCAAAAGGTAGCTGTGTGCATGATTTTGTGTACACTAAGAAATGAATGTGGTCAAAGTATCAATGTAGAGAGTTAAATTTAGTTTTAACATCACCTTACTAGTTGATGTTGTATCACACCTAATTGTCTGCATCTGAACTTCAGGTAGCATTTAAGGTTGTGCATAGTTAAAATGATCGTGCTGAATCCAAACTCAATTCTAAATGGAGTAGATCCAGGCAAACACCAAATATAATCATATTTAAATCAGGGCTATAAAACAAAGTTCTTGTGAAATCTGAAGCTGGGCAGAAATAATATGTCTCTGACCTTCAAAAACTCTGGCTGTGCGCATACTAACTTGTTTGAGCACTTTAAGCAAATACCAGTCAGTGAAGTTCTTCCTAAGGATTCCACAGCGGTTTTATCCTGTTTAAAAAGTTTTTCAGGTTTACTTGGACAACAAACATGAAATGAAACCAACTAAGCACCTAGAAAAATGAAAGGATTTGCATAGTGTAGATGAAGCTCTGTAGCATGGGTAAGTCCTCTCCCTGCTCTCCCCTGCCCTCCGCCCCCCCAAATCAAATGGATATTTGGACATAAATCGGTGTGATTTATTGTTGCTTAAATGGCTATCAAGCTAAAAGAAGAGCTAAATTTAATGCCTAACTATAACATCACCAAGGGGATTTTCCTATCACCATGGAGATTTTCCTGTCACATAAGACAGTTTATTAATTATAATGCTTTAATTTTAGACTGTCTTTCATACAATGTATGGCTACATTAATCTTTGGGTAGTAGGATTCATTAAATGAATGGAGTAAAGGGTTTGTTCACTTAATGTGAAGATTCATATACAAAAAAGTGTATGCTTTACTTACACAATGTCATGTAGTACAACAAATTTATGAATGCAACATTATGTAATAGATTATTATTCAAAATACATCACACTGGAATGACAGCAGCAGAGAAGTATTGAATGCAGTGAACATATATGCAAGACAGAATTTCTACTTTGTCTGAAGAGAATGGCAAAAAATAGTCATAACAGTGAAATAGTTGCATAAATAGGTATTTATTTTTT
>NW_020449147.1:0-3055 GCF_003343035.1 Apteryx rowi | reverse complement strand
ACTCTGTTGCCATCTCCAGGATCCTCTGCTGGAGACCTGCCATTCTGGCACTGAGGGGAGCTGCTCCCTCCTGCCTGAGCCACTCTCCTCAAAGTGGGAACTCAGCGGCCCTGGCCAGAACAGGGACATGGACGCCATGGCGACCCCAGCCAGCACAGTGGCCTTCAGGGCATGATGTCACTCCCATCACAAAGCCCTTGCAGTTGCCTTGGGGACCCCCAAGACCATGTCCTGGCAGTCCCCCATGGGGGGAGCTGGAGTCAGCAGCATGCCTGGGCAGTAAGGCCGGCCTCACACCCCAGCTGTGTTAGCAGAGTGCAGGTGGCAGGGTGAGGGAAGGCATTCCTCCACTCGGCTCAGCACAGGAGAGACCATGCCTCAGTACGAGATCCAGTTTGAGCTACCCAGCCCCAGCGGAGCTACCCCCAAGCCCAGCAGAGGCCCCCGAGCTGGTTGGGAGCTGGAGCACAGGACGTATGAGTCAAGGCCAAGGGCGCAGGCTATGTTCAGCCAGGAGAAGAGAAGGCACAGGGGGATCTTGCTGCTGCCTGCAGCTGCCTAAGGGGAGGGTGGGGAGAGGATGGAGCCTGGTGCCTGGGGACAGGACGAGGGACAACGGCTCAGACTGCAGCTGGGGAAGTTCCCATGCACCAGAGAAAGGAAAAAATCTCTGTAGCCTGAGGGTGGTCCAGCACTGGACCAGGGGGCCAGAGTCATGGGGGCATCCATCCTTGGAGACAGTCACACCTTGATGGTGCCAGGGCCTGGGAAACCTGATCTGGTTGGCTCCATTTGCAGCAGGGGCTGCAACGGAGAACTCCAGCAGCCCCTTCCCGTCCTGGCAGCTCTGTGACTCTGAGAACGGTTGAACAGGTTTCTCTCCAGCTCCGCCTGGCTTCACTAGCCTTGCCGACACTAGTCCTTCTCTTGAGATTGACCTGACACACAGAAACCCTGTGGGAAAAAGCTTGCCAGACTTTATTCACAGCACAAGATGGCTGTAGCTGGACGAGCATTTGTGCCAGCATACGAGTGTGTGTTGGGGGCGCGGGGGGTCACATCTGTCTGGGAGTTTGTCCATGAAGGCACAAGTCACAAGACACAGCCGTGGGAGAGGAAAAATGTTGCCATTCAGCTACTGTGTGAGAATGGGCAGTGTGGGAGCACACAGCCGTGTGCTTGCCAGGCAAATGCAGGCCTCCTGGGAAAGGCACCAGGACATGGAGGGTGCAGAAGAGAAGAGCCCAGGTTGTTCCCTGTGTTGCGTGGGCACACTGGGGAAGCTGCTCCAGGGCCATCGTCCCAGACCAGCCCCTCACATCACCCCTTTCCAGTGCTGGCTGCTCACCCCAGCTGTGGTGTGGTAAATGGCCAGTTCTGTCCTCCTGCATGTCTCCGTATCCCAATGGAGTGGTAAAGGCCAGTCTTGCATGGTTTTTCTTCTGCACCAGACCCTGGCAGATCCTGGAGTACAGCTCTTTGCTCACCACTGTGTGGGGCCCAGCCTGGGCTGGGCAGAGGCCACGTGCTCGGATCCCCCAGACTCTGCATGTCCACAGCAGAACTCTGGCAAGGCCCAAGGACAAGAGGAGCAGCTTCTTGGCAAAGGGGAGGAGGCCATGCAATCACACCACTCACTCTGTGTCTCCCCTGCTCTTGTGTCCAGGAGATCCCCCTCCCTGTCTGCCTGCAGCCCCTCCATGCCCACCCAGCTCCCCAGGACAGCACGAGAGCCCTGGCCCTGCAGCCCCTCTGGCACCTCCTGCTGCCCCAGGGACAGAGCAGCCTGTCCCAAGGTGATGCTCAGAGAAACCTGTTTCTTATTCTCATTCTCCCTCTCTGAATGCTGCCCTGCTTTTCTCCTGGGACATCCCTGATCCCCAGAGAGCCTTTCCCCAGGTGAGTGTGTCTGTGCTGGCCTGGCTGGCCATTCCTGTACCCTTCTCTTGTGCTCCTCACAGGGCCGTTGGCTGCCGGTGCTGCTCTGCAGAGTGAGTGGTCTTTTGGGCCATGCGATGACTCTTGACTTCACACTGGCCATGCTGGTTGGGGCAGGAAGAAGACCCAGCCAAACATGGCTCAACACCATCGACACTGCAGGCACTTGTCTGTGCTCATGCATGGTTCTCAGTGTGACCCCAGGGCGTTTGCAATGGCAGGAGATGCGTTTGGGTGTGCACTAGCTCCAGCCTGTGGTGTTTCGCAGAGGGCGCATGACTCATTCTCCAGTACACCTTCCCTGGGCCTTCTGGGCCCCCACTGCCTTTCGGGGATTGCAGAGAACTCAGTTCTCTGCCTTTACCTGGATTTAGTGTTTTACCTTCTGATGACTCCACCATGGACTGTTCCTCATTTGGTGAGGTTCCACTCACTGTCCTCTCCCAGGCACATGCTGTCCCTGGAGATCTTCTGAGCTCTCCTGGGGGCTCAGATTCCCCTCCAGCAGGATGGGCATCCATCATCAGCACTGTCACATGCAGGACACACGTCCCACGCAGGAAATTCGGAGACCATTCCCCATCTCCACTGGCACTGGTCACTGAGAAATGAGCCCTGGATCCAGCCTGTGGTCCCTAACAGATCACACTGGGATTCTGAGCTCATCCTCTGGAGTCCATGGAGTTCACAGGCAGAGCAGCAGGCCCTTTTATGGTGTAATCCCTTGGGCATATTTTTGACTCCGTCTTCTGAAGAAAAGCCAGACTTCAGGCATGCCTCTGAGGAGATCCCCTTGTGTTTTAAAGGTGCCCATTACCTGCTCCTGCCTGTACTGTGCTCACAGGAATGCACATGGAACCACAACCCTAACACCACCAGGCTGTGAGAACTCTTGGGCTGTATACACACACCAGAGCACAACAGGACAGTGTGGAAATGAGGAGAACAGCCCTGAAVAGAGAAAGTCCTGCTGCTGTGAGTGGAAGTGTCTCCAGGAAAGCTGCAGCCCCCATGCGAAGGCTGCAGCCAGGAAATGCCTGCTGTAACAATGAGGGGATGGTCCTGAAGAGCAGAGGGTCTGTTCCCACAGGCTGCATCCAGACTCTCCTCCCCTCCA
>NW_020449146.1:0-3165 GCF_003343035.1 Apteryx rowi | reverse complement strand
TGCAATGTGCTCTAGGTGACCCTGCTTGAGCAGGGGGGTTGGACTAGATGATCTCCAGAGGTCCCTTCCAACCTCAGCGATTCTGTGATTCTGTAATGTTTTATTGTACTTTAATCAAAGCCCAATTAGTCACAAGATAAATTTAAACAGACTTCAGCAATAAAGTGTATGTCTCAGGCTTGTCTTGCGCAACTGAAGAGCAAGAGAAAAATGTTTTTTTTAATGGAAAACATTTTTGTTTGAGTTAAGGAACGTTTACAAAATTAACTGCCAAATCACACTATCTGCAAAGGAAAAATATTTTAATTGGCTTTTAAAGTTTCCTGATGAGGCAAATTTATTATCTTTTCCATCCACACACGTAAAATGTCCTCTGACTGAGAGGGGTTCTTTCAGGTACTGTGTTAGCCTTGCCATTATTATTCTTAGTATAATATCTGGACTATTGTGGTAGGTTTATAAAATGCTTTCCTGATGGCACACAAATCTTGTCAGCAACTTTATTTTAGTCTGCTCTTAGCTCGTGCATATTAAGGATAAATAACTAGTGAATTATACATATGACTTCATTTAATATTCTTGGTAAACTATTTATTATGTCTGTGGCTATACACTGGTCTCGTTTTTTTTCTCCTGCTCTTGATTTTGCACAATTTAGTGATTAATGGTTAAAAAGGACAAAAACCTTCGCCAATTTGAACAAACAGTTCTAGGGACTTGATACAGCTGGGCATGACTCCAAATTCAAGAAGGCTCCAGTAAACTAATGAAGAATGTTACTGATCTGTTCAAGCCCCACCAAATCACGATTTCATCTTGTACAAACTGAGCAGGGTCAAATATAGTCAACATTTAGTTAGGAGTCCTCAAAGCGTTCCTAGGTGTTGGTGATTCAACAGGTTTAATTCAGCAACCCAGCTTGCTCCTAGGAAGCACCGTGCTGGTAAGTGAGACAAGACAGCAAAGCCACTTTTTTTTTGAGTCCTCAAGGCCAATAAAGATTCCTATGGCACCTTTTTTGTGAGACAAGCTCTGTTAAGCTGTCCTGGACAAATTCCAGCTGTGAGTAATTTATGCCAGCCCAAGTGACCTCTAAAGAATTAAGTGCATATGTTTTTCTTCTTTGCTTCCAGTACTGGCGCTAGATCCAGTAGCTATGGTAAAGACTACTGAGAGTCACAGAGACCTACCAACAAGCTGCTAAATACAGTGTTTTGTGGATGAAAGCAAGAGATCTGTCCTGCAGCCTTGCTGTCTTAGTAGGCTTGCAAAGATTAGGGACTCCAACTGCTGCAGCCAACAGTACATGCAGGAATGACAGGGCTAGGGTTAAATGTTGCCATCCTTGGCCAGAGAAGAACTGTAAGGATGATCGAAGATATGGAACAGTTTCTGTTCCAGTAAACAGGGACTCTTTAGTCTGGAAAAGAGAGGTCTGAAAGTGAATATGATACAGATCTATGAAATTATGGTATGGAACGGAAAGGTTGCATAGGGATCAAGTGATTCTTTTATCTTCCAGTGTAAGAACTACAGGGCACGAAACAAACCCTTAAGGATCCAGGTTCAAAACAAACCAGTGGATGTGTTTCATCATGCAATTGACAGTTAAGTTGCAGACCTGCTTCCTGCAGGATGCTGCAGATGCTAAAAGTTTGCATGACCAAAAAGCAGACACGACAAGCTCACAGAAGAGAAATCCATGGTTACATGTTCGTAAGTGTACAGAAACCTCATATAATTCTGGCAGCTAGAGACTGGAAAAATAGAAGTACCATATGTATACACCCCACTCTCATACTCTTCTCCAGGCATCTGGTCTAGACTCTGCCAGAGGCAGAAAACTGGGATAGCTGGGCCTTTGATTTGACAGTATGGCCACTGCTACAACTACCACTACTTCCCTGGCAAAATAAACCACCCCTTTGCAGCTAGGTTGTCTGGTTGCAGTGGGTGGCACAGGTCAGCACAAGGTTCAGATTTCTCTCTGCCACCTTATCTTGCTGACCTGAATTTAATAAAAT
The DNA here is from genome assembly GCF_003343035.1 of Apteryx rowi. Lineage (NCBI taxonomy): Eukaryota > Metazoa > Chordata > Aves > Apterygiformes > Apterygidae > Apteryx > Apteryx rowi. The sequence continues at coordinate 1,141 of NW_020449146.1, read as the reverse complement.
GAAGTAAAATAAGGAGCAGATAGTGAGGAATGGTGCTGAAAACTTTTAATGTTAATATTCATGATGAAACATTAAACATGCAAGCATCTGTAAAACACAGTTTCAAGGGAACAACATGATACATTTCAATCAGTTGCTGATCCTGGAGATTAATTTATTTTGCTTTCTACTAGATAGTACATTCTGATAAGATTCTTCACCTTTTTGGTAGYAGACATAATTGGATATCTAAGCAGTAATTGGTACAAATATCTACTTCCCTTGATGTGTAGAGGCCTTCAGTAACATCTGCCCCATGGCTTTTTACAGATCTTTGGTAGAACAGCCAAGGCACTAGGCCAGTTAGAATAATCTACCCATCCCTTGCCATGGAAGCAAGCAGCACAAAAGTCTCAAAAGGGCTTTCAGCCTCAATAGCTAAGCTTTATTAGAATGAACTTTAGAATATCAAAGCCTTTTAAATTGGGAAAGCTCGGAGTAAGACAGAGTACAAACAAAAAACAGAAGAAAAATAKAAAAATAAATAAATCGTCCTCTATCTACCGTGTCCTTCAAAGGCACCTTTTTTCCTTTGGATTCATCTTAGGCCAGCAGCCTTTCAGTGACTGTAGTCACTGAAGCACAGTGCTGTTCCTGGGTCCCTAGAAAGAAGGACCATCTTTCTATCATCTCCAAGGCCTGGCCATGTGTCCTGTCCCTGATCACTGAGGTGGTGTCCCAGATTTTGCTCCTGCAACAAGTTCCATTTTTATTGCTTTTAGTTACCTCTGTCTGTGTCCTTCCCTCCCTGCCCCCATGATCTGCCTGGCTGGTTGCTCAAAGGGAAGGAACATTTCTCCCCTCTTGTCCTAGGGACTTCCTCCACCTGCAGAATCACAGAATCACAGAATCACAGAATCACTGAGGTTGGAAGGGACCTCTGGAGATCATCTAGTCCAACCCCCCTGCTCAAGCAGGGTCACCTAGAGCACATTGCACAGGATTGCATCCAGGCACGTTTTGAATATCTCCAGAGAAGGAGACTCCACCACCTCTCTGGGCAACCTGTTCCAGTGCTCGGTCACCCTCACAGTGAAAAAGTTTTTCCTCATGTTCAGATGGAAGTGTCTGTGTTTCAGTTTGTGCCCGTTGCCTCGCGTCC
>NW_020449145.1:0-3183 GCF_003343035.1 Apteryx rowi | reverse complement strand
TCTGGGCAGCCTGTCCCAGTGTTCAACCACCCTCACCATTAAAAAAAAAAAAAATTTCCTTATGTTTACTTGGAATTTCTGTATTTCAGTCTGTGCCCACTGCCTCTTGCCTTGGGCACTGCCAAGAAGAGTCTGCCTCCATTTTCTTTAGTCCCCCTGTCAGGTCTTCAGACACATTCTCAGTGTGATTTCCCCCCGAGCCTTCTCTTCACCTGGCTCGATCACTTCCAACTCTCAGCCTTTCCCCATATGTCAGAGTCTCCAGTCCTTGAACTGGTGGCCCTTTGCTGGACTGTCCAAAATGTGCACGTCTTTCTTGTACTGGGGAGCCCAGACCTGGGCACAGCGGTCCAGATGTGGTCTTACTACGGCTGAGCAGAGGGGAAGGATCACCTCCCTCAACCTGCTGGCAAGGCTCTTCCTAACGCACCCCAGGATGCTGTTGACCACCTTTGCTGCAAGGGCATGCTGCTGGCTCATGGCCACCTTGTTATCCAGCGGGACACCCAGGGCCTTTTCTGCAAAGCTGCTTTCCAGCACGTCAGCCCCCAGTCTGTACTGGTGCGTGGAGTTATTCCTTCCCAGGTGCGGGACTTGCACTTCCCTTTGTTGAACTTGATGAGACTCCTGTTGGCCCATTTCTCCAGCCTGTTGAAGTCCCTCTGAATGGCAGCGCACCCGTCTGGTGTACCATACATTCCTCCCCATTTTGTGTTGCCTACAAACTTGCTGAGGGTGCACTCTGTCCCATCATGCAGGTCATTAATGAAGAGGTTAAAGAGTGTCGGCCCTGGTATCGATGCCTGGGGGACACCGCTAGTGACTGGCCTCCAGATGGACTTTGTGCCACTGATGGCAACCCTCTGAGCCTGGCAGATCAGCCCCTTTTCAGTCCCCCTTGGTGACCATTTATCATTTATCCACATTTCATCAGTTGACCTATGAGGATGTTCCAGGAGACAGTGTCAAAAGCCTTGCAGAGGTCAAGAGAAACCACACCTGCTGCTCTCCCCTCAGCCACTGAGCCTGTCACCTTGTCGTGGAAGGCCATCAGGTTAATCAGGCATGATTCCCCCTTTGTGAATCCATGCTGTCTGTTCCCACTCACCTTCTTGTCCTGAGTATGACTGGAAGTGGTTTCCAGGATTAGCTGCTCCACYGCCTTCCCAGAGACTGAGGTGAGGCTGACCAGCCCATAGCTCCCCTGATCCTCCTTGCCCTTCTTGAACATAGGACTGCCATTTGCTTTCTTCCAGTCCCTAGCCTGCTTCCCCAGTTGCCATGAGCTTTCACAGATAATCGAGAGTAGCCTCGCAGTCTCATGGGCCAGCTCCGTCAAGAGTTGTGTGTGCATCCCATTACGGTTCCTTGAGCTTGTGTATGTCCAATTTCTTTAAATGCTCCCTGACCTCGTCCTCTTCCACTRAGGATAAATCTTCCTTGCCTCTGGGCTTTCCCACTGGTCTCAGAGGCCTGTGATTGCTGAAGGCAGGTCGTACGAGTAAAGGCTGAGGTGAAGAAGGCAATGGGTACCTCTGCCTTTTCCATGTCCTTTGTCACCAGGTCCCCCTGCCCCATTCAGCAGCAGGCTCGTGTTTTCTGTAGCCTTCCGTTTGCTGCTGCTGTATCTCTGGAAGCCTTTCTTGTTGCCCTTCACGGCCCTCACCAGATTCCRCTCCAGATGGGCTTTGGCTTTCCRAGCCCTCTCCCTGCACACTCAGGCAGCCTCTCTGTACTCCTCCTGGGTCACCTCACCCTGCTTCTTCTGCCTCTAGTACTCTTGCTTTTGACATCTGAGCTTTGTCAGGAGCTCCTTGTTCATCCATGCAGGCCTCCTGCCCCCTCTCCTTGAGTTCCTGCTTGTTGGCATGTCCCGTTCTGGAGCTCGGAGGAGGTGATCCTTGAAAATCAACCAGCTCTCCTGGACCCCTCTTCTCTGCGGGACTGTATCCCATGGGGTTCTTGCAAGCAGATCCCTGAACAGGCCCCAGTCTCAGCCTGTGATCTTGCTTTTTGCCTTGCTCACTCCTCTCAGGATCCTGAACTCCACCATCTCATGGTCACAGCAGGCAAGGTAACCCTCGACCTTCACATCGCTCACCAGTTCTTCCTTCTTCCTACGTATCGCATCCAGGGGAGCGTCTCCCCTCACTGACTTCTCAATCACCTGCATCAGGGAATTATCACCAGCGCACTCCAGAAACCTCCTGGATTGCTTGTGCCCATGCATTCCCACTGCGCTCTCACATGCAGGGCAACGCCCCCTCCTTGCAGTCCTGGCCTGTCCTTCCTAGAGACCCTGTAGCCATCCATTGCAGCACTCTGATTGTGTGAGCTATGCCACCATGTCCCTGCAATCCCAGTGAGATTTTGTAGTGTTGCAGCTGCATGCAAACCTCTAATTCTTCCTGTTTGCTCCCTGCGCTGCACGCATTAGTGTACAGGCACTTCAGAGAGGCACCCAGTCATGCTGATTGCCCAGGAAAGGTACGAGAGCTCTCCCCATCATGTAGGCACTCCCTCACTTATATGGATATGCTTGAGGTGGGCCCCTCTCAGGCCTGTTTTGTTGATTATGAGGTCTCTCTTGGGCACAGCACCCCGCACCCTCCACTCTCCATCCCGTTCCACCATTTCCTCACATGACTGATGTTGTCATCTCCCTCCCCTGTTGTTCCTAGTTTAAAGTTCTCCTCCCCACTTTGGCCAGCCTGTGATGCTTTTGCCCCATTTATTAAGACAGATCCCATCTCTTCCTAGCAGTCCTCGATCCTTAGAGAAGGTCCCATGGTCATAGAAGCCAAATTCCTCTTGTTGACACCAGCTGTGCAACTGGTTGTTGGCCCGCAGCATCTGCCCACTCCTCCTCAAGCCCTTCCCCTCACCGGCAGGACTGAAGAGAAAACCACCTGGGCCCCTCCATCCTTGGCCATCACCCCCAGAGCCATGTAGTCACATGATACGCTCCAGGTCTCCCYGTCAGTGTCATTGCTGCTCACGTGGAAGAGCAGCAAGGCTGAGGGCTAGACAAGCCACCACACTCTCTCTGCAACGTCCCGGATCCAAGCCCCTGACAAGCAGCAAACCTTCTACGACAGCAGGTTGGGTTGTCAGAGTGGGGGCCTCCATCCCCTGCAGCAAGGAGTCATCAGCTGCTATCACTCATAGCTTCTTCCTGGGGTT
>NW_020449144.1:0-3215 GCF_003343035.1 Apteryx rowi | reverse complement strand
AGCAGTTGGGGGGCGTAGGGGCAGATCTGGGGGGTGCGGAGGGCTGGGTTTTATCGTGGTGGCATCTCGAGGGGGTTCCCATAGGGCTTGAAGGTCCGAAGGTGGCTTCAGGGAGGTCCCGGGGGGGCGATTTAGGGTTTTTTTTTTGGGAGGGGGGAGAGGGAGGCACCTTGTAGCGGTTGCCGTAGGTGAGGTCGAGCTCGGACTCCTCGGGGTTGAAGAACATGCCGGGCTTCTTGGTCATCATCTTGGTGTAGACGGCCTCGTCGGGCTGCACGCGCACCACCAGCTCGTTGCGCTTGCACTGCCGCTGGAAGATGTCTCCCGGCACGTCGCGGAACTGCAGCCGCACCTCCGCCTTGCGCTCGTTGAGCGCCTTGCCGCAGCGCAGCACGAAGGGCACCCCTGCGGCGGGGCCGGCGCGTCACCCGCGGCCCTCCCGMCACCGACGCCGGTCCCGCCACCGCCAACGGTCCCCGGCGCTCACCGTCCCAGCGCTCGTTGGCCACGCGCAGCACGGCGGCGGCGAAGGTGGCCGTGGTGGAGCCGGCCGGCACCGTGGCGTCGTCCAGGTAGCCCTTGCGGGCTTCGCCCTCGCCCTGCGGGTTGCCCACGTACTGGCCCAGCACCACGTCCTCCAGCTGCACCTCCGCGATGCTCTTGAGCACCTTCACCTGGGCGCGCCGGGGACGGCGACAGCGGGGCATGGGAAACGGGGCGCCCGAAACGGCCTTGAAGACCCTCAAAAGCCACCTCGGGACCCCCCCCTCGAGCACCACGGGATCCATCAAAACCCCCCCCCCTGCAGCTCCAAAACACCTCCCAAGAGCTCCGGCCCCTTTGGGACCTCTCCAAATACACCTTAAAACGGCTCCGGAGCTCTTCCGAAAGGCAGCTCGCTCCGAAACGGAGCCTCCAGCGGGCTCCGAACCCCAAAAACGAGAGCGCAAACGCCTCCGAGCCCCTCGGAAAAGCTCCGGCCCCCTTCAAAGAGGCTCCAAAACGTCGCGGAGGCCCAACAGAACGTCTCCGAAAGGCTCCGCGTTGCTCAGGAAGCACTTAAATACCAATGGAAACGTCTCCCGGGCCCTGGAAAACAGCCCAGAAGGACTCCAAGCCCCCCGGGATCCCTTCACGCAGGACTTCAGGTGCCCCCCAGCCCCTCAGGAGGGCTCCGAAGCCCTCAGCAGCGCCTCGAAATGGCCTAAAAACCCCTAAACTGCCTTAAAAAGCCTGCGGAGCCTTTCGAGAACGTCCAGAATGCCTTCAAACCGTCCCAAAGGGCTCCAAACCCCTCAGGAGCCCCTTAAAGGTCATCTAAAACGCGTCCCAGCCCCTCCGAAACGGCCTGGAGGACGCGGTGGGGACGCAGCGGGGACGGACGCGGCCCACCTTCTCGTCCCGCACGTCGTCGGGGTCGGTGGAGGCCGGCTTCTCCATGGCCACGAGGCAGAGCATCTGCAGGAGGTGGTTCTGCATGACGTCCCTGCGGCGGGGCGGAGGCAGGGCTCGGCGGGGGGCTCGGGGGGGCACCACGGCGTGTCCCCCCCTCCGCATCCCCGGCGTTCCCGAGCCGCCGCTCACCGGATGATGCCGAAGTCGTCGAAGTAGCCGCCGCGGCCCTCGGTGCCGAAGGGCTCCTTGAAGGTGAGCACCACGCAGGCGATGTTGTCCCGGTTCCAGATGGGCCCAAAAATTCGGTTACCGAACCTGGCGGCGGGGCGAGAAGAGGGGAGGGGAGGGGCGTGAGGGGGCAGCCCGGACGCCTGGGCCCCCTGCCCTCCCCGCACCCCCGGCTCCTACCTGAGCACCATGAGGTTCTGCACCATCTCCTTGCCCAGGTAGTGGTCGATGCGGTAGATCTGGTCCTCGCGGAAGAGGCTGCTGATGTGGTCCGAGAGGGCGTTGGAGCTGGCCAGGTCGCGCCCGAAGGGTTTCTCCACGATCACCCGGTTCCAGCTGCCGGGCAGAGCGGCGGTGTGGGGAGGAACGGGGGCGCCGGGGGGGGTCCCGGCACCCCGCAGCGCCCCGGGACCCCCATCCGCACCCAGGGGCGCCAGGCTTGCGTCTCCCCATCTTCCTTCATGGACGCCAACCTCGTATCTACCCATCTTCACCCATGGCACCAACCTCGTGTCTCCCCATCTTCACCCACAGACACCAATCTCGCGTCTACCCATCTTCACCCATGGCACCAATCTTATATCTCTTCATCTTCATCCATGGCGCTAACCTCGTATCTACCCATCTTCCCCCACGGACACCAACCTCGCGTCCCCCCATCTTCCCCCACGGACCCCAACCCCGCGTCCCCCCGCGTCCCGCCGCGCCGTGGGGCTCACCCCTGGCCCATGCAGGCCTGGCGGATGTGGCGGGTGACGGGCGCGTAGACGCTGGGCGGCAGCGCCAGGTAGAAGAGGCGGTTGGCGCGGGGGCCGCCGGGCAGCGCCCGCAGGTGGGCRTCGAGGCGCTCGAAGGCGCCCGCCTCCCCGTACTGCCCCGCCACGTAGCTGTTGCGGGCGAAGAAGGCGTCGAGGCGGTCGCCGTCCTCCGGGGTGGCCTGCGGGGGCAGGCGGGGGGCCGTGAGGGGCACGTTGGGGAGGGGGGGGGATATTTGGGGTGACGGGGACGCGGCGGCACCTTGAGGTAGGGCTGGCTCTGCTGGCGGATCTGCGCCACGGTGAGCGGCGTCCGGGCGAAGCCGACCACGTGGGTGTCATCCGGCAGCAGCCCGTCGCGGAAGAGCCACCTGCGGGATGGGACGGGACGTGGGGGTGGGGGGGACGTCACCGCCGTGTCCCCCCCCCCCCGGGGATGGGGGCAGCGGGGTGCAAGGAGGGGGGACCCTACCAGATGGTGGGGTAGATCTTCTTCTTGGCCAAGTCGCCCTGCGGGAGGAGCGGAGGGAGGCGTCACGAGACTGAGACCGGCCACAACTCAGCTCAGTGGTGGCCGGCCCTGCCCTGCCCTGCCCCCGCCGTCGTTAGCCTGGGGGGGGATTAACGAGGCGCACGGGGAACCTGCTGAGTCAAGGGCGGCCCGGCCCGGCCCTCGCTGCGGGGTTACACAACGCGCCGCGGGGGGTGGGGGGTGTGTGTGTTTAATTAAGGGGTGTTGGGTAACGAGGCGTCCGGGCGCGGCCGGTCCCGGCACGCCGCCACCGGCTGATGGGGAAGTGGCGGAAGCTCCTTATCTCCGGCAAACGCTGATAGTGG
>NW_020449143.1:0-3222 GCF_003343035.1 Apteryx rowi | reverse complement strand
TTAAAGCCTTGTAAATTGGGGGTGGGCGCCTGCTCTAAAGGCAAGGGCTGTGAGACAGAATGGAGGTAATAGAGAGCCGAGGTTTCTGACTTGACGAGGCAGCACATTTCCTTTCCAGCCAGCTCCTAGCGATATAATTGTGTGCAGCTGATCTCCTAGTTTTCTCTGACTTTCCCTTCTCAGAAGGCGCAATGTGGCTTACGCTTGCCAGCATCAGGGGTGCCCCTGGTCACTTACATCCATTTCCACCTCACTGCCATGGCCTTCCCATTCCTGCCCTGGTCCGTGCAGCTATTCTCATTGGCCTCCCCAACCCATCCCTCCTCATCTTCTAGGGGATATTCCTTTTGTTGATCCACAGGAGGGGATCAAGCTGGGGCCAGGTCTGGCTGGAGCTCTTCTAGCAGTGACTCTCAGGGCTCTCTGCAGAGCTGTATGGCATAGACCAGCTGTACAGTGGAGATGACTGGCATTTCATCAATGGTCTCAGGAGATCAATCCGCTTTCCACGGTGGGGGTGAGGAGGGAGGGGGGCACTTGAAGCAGGAGGAAGATCTTGGCAACATCAGCAGGCAGAGCAGGCTATACAAAGATGCAGGAGGGAAACCCCCCAGGCACCGTGTCTGTGCCAAGTCCCCTTTCTTATTGCTGCTGGGCCCCTTCTTCTCCTGCAGCTGACGTACAGGCTGCTGTGGGTCTGCACAGGGGTGAGAAGGAGCTAACCTGAGGCACTGGCATAACGACAAACAATCTGTCTCTTGACGAAAGAGCACCCACGCTAAACGTTTCCCATCCACTTAACAGCGATGTGTGATTAGGTCATTACATCAGGGAACCCATGCTAGAGCAAAGCAAGAAATGTGACATGCATCGCAAACAAGCATTTTGATGACATAGGTGTGCCATAAGTGGTGGGCCTGTGTATTTCACAGAACGGCCGTGGCATGTTGCAAGTCATGCCTTCTGTGCTGCTAGGCATCCAGACATGCTGTAACCCACCCCTCCCAAACTGAGAGTAGAGCAAAGCGTCATGTAAAAAAAAAAAAAAAAAGGCAGGCAAGAAAAGACACGCATGACTAAAACAAATGTGCCATGAGAAGTGGAGGGATTTGGCAAAGCTCTGGGAGGCAGGGAGGCACTGCTATGTCCGCCTGAGGACCTGGAAAGAGAGTGCACTATCAGATGCCTTTATAGGCAGGGCAGCTTTCAGGATGGCTGTCATGTCACTTTAACCTTCTGCTCATATTTCTCTCCTCCCCTCAGCTTTCAACACCTTGAGATGTGGCTATCCATCTGCTCCAATCCAACTCCATCTGCTCTCACTGTTCTTCTACAGAGGCTAAAAGGAGACCCTAAACCAGAAGAGGAAAGGAAGGCACAGGAAGAACTAGTGTAAGGGCTGCAGGGAGCGCCACTCATGTGTAGTGAGCTTCACCCCCCAAAACAAACAGCTGTAAGTTGTAAGAAGGAAGTTACCAGCCCAGATGAAATGTAACAGGGCTGTCTTGCACCTTGGCCTTCCGCCCCATCAACCTGTGAAGAGATCCCAGGTCAGTTCCTGTTGCAAGTGGTTCCAAGAACAGTTCCGAGTCTGTGGGAGTCTTACACTGGGGAAGCCCCAACTTCTCTCATCATTCGTGGTCTAAGAATCTGCCAAAAGGCTTGTGGTGGCTAAAGCTAGGTTTTATTAGGAAAAACAAACAAACAAACCAGCCAACCCAATTAACTTTCCATGTGAACTCAGATATGCAGGATGAGATGGCCTAAATAAAACCTTTAAAATCAGAACTCCCCCATCTGCTGTGTCCTTGCAGGATCCTTCCTATAAGGATAGGAAGTCCTTTTTGTGCGGTCCAGTCATTTGCTGAAGATTCCCAGGAGGCTGTCCATCTCCCACCACCGCAGAGGCTGGGCTGAATATCTGCTTCTGGCTGCATGTAGGACCACTGTTCCTTTCCTGAGTTTCCTGCCCTTCCCTCCACTACCACGGTCTCTCTTTACTGTGTTATTGCCTCACTGCCTCCTGCCCTCAGTCTTCCAGGTGTCCCTCCCTCACTCCCAAGTGCAGGTACTCTCAAAGAAGGCATAACTTTCCTTCCTCCCCAAAAGAGAACCTGCCCAAACCCAGAATGGCAGCGGGCCAAAGACAAAGAGGCAACCAGCCCCCTTCCGCTCCTGCCACCCCCACCCCATCCTTCCTTTCTTAGCTGATCTTGCCTCGGTGCTTTACACTGCTAAGGGATGCCTGGCCTTTTCCCCACCTGTTTGCTGTTGTTTTCCTTTCCCTAGCAGCTATTCTGTGTCAGTTGCAGGTGCTGGTGGGCCCAGTCCCCCTGCGTGAGGGGGCTCCTGCTTCAGATGTCCCTGAGGAAGTGAAGGGGGAGGCTGAGGATCATTGGCCGCAGGTGGTGCCTGTCTCTGCTTGCTCTTCCACCCCCCACCATAGCCGTAGTGAGTACCATCAAAGCTGTCACAGTACCCATGAGAAGATAACATCACCATTAGCAGGAGCTAGATGGGACTCTGCTCCACTGCTGTCAGGATCCATCTCTGCTCCCTCTGCTCCCTTTCTCAGGAAGAGGGCCAGGAGTAAGGAGAAGGAGGAGTCCAGCTCAGGAGGCCTCCTAGATGGTGACGCACTGCCCTGTCCCTTGCCTGCCAGCCCAGCAGCTCTAGGGCACGACTCCCAGTGCACATACCTAAACCGGAACAGGCAGGGAGCGAAGGTTCAGGAGGAGCTGGTGTAAAGGCTGCAGGGAGGCCCACTTGTGTAGAGTGAGCTTCAGCCCCCAAAGGAAATATCTGTAAGGCTCTTAAGTATGTTTTTATTTGTGCTATCATCTTCTTGAGAGGAAAGTGATGGGGCAGGAGGGCAGTGGCCAAGGAGCCGGGTGGTCATCGTCGCATCAGTAGGCTGCAATGGTTTCTTGGATCCAGTTGACATAATTGCAGACCTTGGTGTAGACGCCAGGGTAGCCTTTCAGAGCACACCCGATTCCCCATGATACGATCCCCTGGAGTGTCCCGTCACACACAACTGGGCCGCCCGAGTCACCCTGGAGGGAAAAAGTTAGAAGTGTGAGCTGATTTAAAAGCAGAATCTCACCTGGAAAGGTCTTGGCCTGTTACAAAGAATCCAGGGAGCGCTGAGGGAGGCGGAGCAGGCCGTGGTATGAGAGCACAGAAAGATACCACCCCTCATCTGCTGATCCCCTCCCGCAA
>NW_020449142.1:0-3249 GCF_003343035.1 Apteryx rowi | reverse complement strand
GGCCTGCTCTTAACACCTTCTTTGGCCTGAGAACCATCACTGCTTTCTCAAAGCACAGCCTTGCCTGCACGTCCCAGGACTGCACAGGCAGTGTGGTGACCAGTTCCAAGCAGAGATACGCATTACTGGTCCCTGCAAGGGCTCAGAGGAGGGCACACAGACGCACATCATTACCCYGGGCAAAAGGACTGTGGCAGTGCCCGTGGGCAGAGCTGGGGCGGTGGGAGTGAGAAGAGAATAACTCCAACAGCTCCTTTCCAAACGCCAGGTGGGGAATAATGCACTCAGCAGTGTTCCGTAGAGAAGACTGTGGAGCGTGAGGGAAGACAGCATGAGCTGCTGTCTGTTGGGAACTGATACTCTGCACTGGTCTAGGGAACTCTAGGTAGGTGGTGCCAGTGGCTGCGGCCCCAAAGAGACCCCTGACACCCCAAGAGCAGCAGCAAGTCCCAGCTGCTCTGGCTGCAGACAGGCTGCTGGGGAACACAGAAGCTGGTGCTGCTCACCCTGCACTTCCCCACCTTTGGGTGTCTCTTGGGGCACCCCAGGAGCTATGGAAATGATGGGGAGGGAGAGCCCTGCCTGGTCAAGGGTTTGGAAGCAGTTTTGGAGCATCGCAGCAGTTTGGGTGAGAGAGGCTGGAGATACCGAGTGCAAGAGAAGTGCAGCTCGGGGGGGTCTGGGACCTGGTAGAGATGGCTCTGCCCCAGAAGCCTCCCCATGGAGCCTGTTCCTGAGGGAGAAATGGTCTTGGGCATTCCTGGGGTGGGCGATAGTGATGGGAGAGGCCCCTGGGAGGCTGGGTCTGGGGCAGGGCTCTGTCAGAGGGCTCCCACTGAGGCAGCTGAGCTGGGCACATGGTGCTGGGTGGCATCTTAGCATGGGGTGACCCCGAGGCACAGTCTGATGGCTGCCATAGCAAGGCCAGGCAGCAATGCCAGTGCCAGGAGGCCTTCCCCAGCGAGCCCCTGCACCATCAGTCATCTCCCAGCCCTTGCCCACTGATCAGCCTAATGAGCTTCCTGGGACACGTGGCACCTGAAGAGCTGGTTCCTGCTCTGTGTGAGTTGATCTTTCAAAGCAGAGCTGCAAGGAGCATAGTGGCTCCAGGCTGCATCCAGCCCCTAAGTCTGTTGAGGATGCTATGAAAAGGGCAGAATCCGGTGGGCTCTGAGATCAAGGGAATCCTGCCAGGTGCACCCCAAGACCCAGGAGACCTCTCCTTCCTGGTCYGATGAATGCAGTAACTGCTGCTCTTGTTTGCATATCTGGCCAGGAGTGAAGCTGAGTGAGTATTCTGAAAGAGCACGTGTGGGCACGTGCGTACACACACACACACACACACACACACACACACACGCAGAGATAAATATACGGAGCTGGCCACACAGACTATTACCGGCACACACATTTATCACCAACAGAACGCACATAAACATCAGTATAGATAGCCCAATCCTGTTCCTCCTCCCTGGCTGATCAGGATTGAGGTTCATTAGTGGTAACACACACCTCATCACTCTCTAGATTCGCAAGCACACCCACATTCATGGATCCCTTGAATATTAGCCCAGGCCCTAAGTTTATCTAATATCCATGCCCGGCCACTGGCTCACTGGCTTGGGTCCTTCTAGATGCGGTTCTCCCCCTTCTCTCTGGCCAGTCCAGCTTGAAGTTTACTAGCAAGTTAAATGCACGCACATGCAAACATGATTCAATTCCTTAGGTGCTGCTGGTGCTGCTCTGCAGAATGTGTGCATTGTGGTGCCTCTGGGCCCAGGGGTGACTCCACGGGCAGAGTGGGTCAGGACATGACTCAGGACCCAGCTGGACGAGGATCACTGTGGCTGACTCCCCATCCCAGGGATCTGTGGCTCACGGAAGATGCTTGGAGCAACAACAGGGCATTTCTAATGTCCTGAGAAGTATTCCAGTGTACCACTAGGTCCAACCCATGGTGTTTCAAAGAGAGTGATGTGAATCACTCCTCGGGTCCCTCTCTGTGCCTGTTGAGACCTCACTACCTCCCCTGAGTTCTTTTTCCTATGCGTACCTTCATTTAGCTTTTTACCTCTGGCTGACTCTACCTTAAACAGTCTCTCATTTTGTGAAAGCTGGTCAGGGCAGGAGGCAGACCCATCTGGACAGGTCTCACTGCCGCTGACTCCCCCGAGGGTCTGTGGCCGTGGAAGGTGCTGAGAGGGAACATGGAGCATTTCCAAAGGCATTCAAGTGTGGCGCTAGATCCAGCACTTTGTGTTTCGCTGACATGATTCACTCTCCAGTCTCCATTCCCTGTGCCTGGTGGGACCTGATGCCTCTCTCTGTATTGCCAAGCACTCACTTGCCTGTGCATAGCTAGATTCAGTGCTTTAGCTTTGGGTGAGTCCTCATTTGATGGTCTTTCATTTTGTCCCACCCCACTCACTGCCCACCCTGGTACATGGTGTTCCTGGAGATCCCCTGTGCTCTCCTGGCAGCATCCAGATTCCACTCCAGACAACTGGGCATCTGCCACCATCGCTGTCACATGTGGGACAGCCAGGGCAGGGAATTTGGACACCATCCGTTCTCAGAGGAACCAGAAGAAGGAGCCTTGAACCCAGCCCTTGGTACAGCAGGTCACCCCAGGCCTCTGAGTTCATCTGCCTGAGTTCATGGAGAACCCCAGCAGAGCAACAGGTCCTTTTAGGGGGAAATTCCTTCAGTGCGTTTTTGACATCAGCTCTGGAAGAAGAGCTCAGCCTTCATGAAGCTCTTCAGAAGAGCTCAGCGCTGAAGAGACCATCTTTTATTACAGAGGTGCCATTAGGAGTGTAGCTCCGAGCCAGAGATGCCCATTGCTTGGTCCTGGCTGTAGTTGGAGGAATGCACATGGAGACACAGAAGAATCATCACCAATCCTTATATAGCCACAGGAGCACAAGAGGACAGTGAGAAAGTGAAAAGCAGATCAGCTTTGTAATGAACAAGTTCCACCACTGTCAATGGAGGAAAACAGCAGCCTCCAGGAAAACAGCAGCCTCAAAGACTCAAAGACTGCAGTTGGCCTTGGCAGGGAGTGGGACTGCCCGGACTGCACAGAGGCTGTCCCCATGTCCTGCAGCCAGGCTCTTCCCTCCTTCACCTCCTCTGCGCATTGGTGTTGGTATTTGAAAGATAATAACCCTTAGGTCATTTCAAATATGACACCTACCCTCCCACCGTTGTCTTCCAAAAACACTTCTAATTTACAATCTTTAATTCATC
>NW_020449141.1:1154284-1208505 GCF_003343035.1 Apteryx rowi | reverse complement strand
CACCACATGTTCGTGCTGGAGCAGGAGGAGTACAAGAAGGAAGGAATTGAATGGGAGTTCATAGACTTTGGGATGGATCTGGCTGCCTGCATTGAGCTCATTGAGAAGGTATCACTCTAATTCAAAATGTCTGATATTTTCAAGAATTCATTACTTTTATATATGCATAATGTAGGTCAAAAGCGTACATATACATATGATATTATGAAAGTATTGTTTTAGATTCTTTTACAATTTGCTTTGCTGATCATAAATTGATTCTAGAAGAATCCTGTTTTGAAAAAGACTGAGAGCTTTTATATTGTCCCACTCAGAAAGCTTGTTCTTTGTCTGTGATTCTTTCTGCCTTTTCACCTCTCCTTCCTCCTTTCTTCTTCTCTTCTATGTGCTGCTATTTCTTCCAGCCCATGGGCATCTTTTCCATCCTGGAAGAGGAGTGCATGTTCCCCAAGGCAACTGACACCTCTTTCAAGAACAAGCTCTATGACCAGCATCTGGGCAAGTCCAATAACTTCCAGAAGCCCAAGCCTGCCAAAGGCAAGGCTGAGGCCCACTTCTCCCTGGTGCACTATGCTGGCACAGTGGACTACAACATCACTGGTTGGCTTGAGAAGAACAAGGACCCGCTGAATGAAACTGTTGTGGGGCTGTACCAGAAATCATCCATGAAGACACTGGCTTTACTCTTTGCCTCTGTTGGAGGAGAGGCAGGTCTGTTCTCTAAAATTCATATTTTCATCTTTTTTTTTTTTTTTAATGACTCTTTCAGAGCCATGAATATGAGCTGGAGTAGGTGGTTTCTCAACATGTTCTTAAGAGACTGCATACTGTGAAGAGTCTCAAATAGCTTGAATTTATTAAAAAAGGAAAAGATCAAATGTATCTCAGACCAGTGAGCCATGATAAGTCCTAGGATTCCAGTCAGTGCATACCTTTGAACCTCTGTATCCAGAAAACAAGTTTCTCTCTTCCTTTAGAATGAATGTTGACTCTGTGTCCCACTGCATCCTAGGTTCTTCGCTTAGCATGAGTAATACGTATGAGCAAGCTTCTTACAGTCTCACAGAGAAAAAGTTTGCAACTCAAAGTTGTAATACCATCTGTTTTTGGTATTCTTCAGAGAGTGGTGGCGGTGGCAAGAAGGGGGGCAAGAAGAAAGGTTCTTCTTTCCAAACTGTCTCAGCTCTTTTCAGGGTAAGTTCATTATCCCTCTGTATCCTGTAACAAAAACATCTTTTCAGTTATTCATAAAAGGGATGACTCCAAGTCAGCTGAGGCCAATGAGACGATACCTGTTGACTTAATCTTTCCTTTTTGAAAAGAGCACTTCAGAGTCAGACTCTAGTTTCATTTACTCACAAGTACTTTGGTAGGACCAAGCTCTTGCCCAATTTCCCCCTCCCCTAGGAGGGATCTGGCTGCCTGCCTGAGGGAATATCTAGTCTGGATCTGCACATAAATTTGATATGGAAAGCTAAGCTGATATGGAAACGCCAAGGCCAGCTACCTTCCCACCGATGGACAGGGCTTAAGGCAGATGGAGAAGCATCTGTTTGGGTTCCTGTAGCATCTAGCTACTGCCTGGCATTCTGGACAGGTTTTTAAATTGCATGGAAGGGATACCTCTCTAAACAGCCTTGCCACTGCTCCAAACCAGGGCTAACCCGAGAGCGGTTAGGTCCTACCCAATAAAAGTAACTGTTAAAATCGGTGCTAGTTCCTGGGTTTGCTGTTTAAAAGCACTTCCAGCAAAGTGTGCTCTAGGGCCTACCCCTTGTGCCTTTTCTCTGAGAGCTGTGACCCCCTTTCTCACCCAGCAGTAGCTCTTTCTTGTCTTCCTCTGCTCAGCCTTTGTCATATATATCTTCACAAGTTGCACCTAATTCTATTAAATACCTCTCTCTTGGCCCTCCCTGTAAACTTTGCATTCCTAACAAAATTAAGTATCTCGTGCAGAGTGAGAGTCTGGTGACTGAGGATAATCATCTTCCATTGAGAATTCTGTCTTTTGGTGCCTCAAATCTCTGGTGACCTTTTTCCATGAGAGTCATCTGAGTGGATAGGTCCGTCTGCCTCATGAGAACACATTACACAGTTTCTTTCATGCTCATCTGGTAGTGTAGCTACAGAGGTAACATTTGATAATAATAATAATAAAAAAAAGAAACTTTGCCTATGATCCCACAGGAGAACCTAAACAAGCTGATGACCAATCTACGGAGCACTCACCCCCATTTTGTGCGTTGCATCATCCCCAATGAAACAAAAACACCCGGTAAGAAGACAAAGTAGAGGGAGATCTTGCTGTGATGCAGTCATTATTCTTTGTGCTTTTTAGTAAAGTATCAAATAATTGTCTCATTCTTTTAGGTGCCATGGAGCATGAACTGGTGCTTCACCAGCTGCGTTGTAATGGTGTGCTAGAAGGAATCAGAATTTGCAGGAAGGGATTCCCCAGCAGAATCCTCTATGCAGACTTTAAACAGAGGTCAGAGCCCTTTCTGCTCTCCATCCTGTGTTTACTACATAAGTTACAAATCTTACCTGTTTTAACATTTGTGGCTATTTTATAATTCTGTAATTTTGTAATTAAAACTGAAAGAAGGACCAAATTGCAGGAAGGTATAACCAAAGATAGCATGTGTGGCTGACAAAGGAGAAACTGTTGAGAAATGAAGGGATACGTCAGGTGCCCTCACTAATTTTTGCTCACCACACAACTGAACCTTGCCAATGTCTCTGACTAGGGAAGCACACTGGAGCTACACAAGCCAGTACTTCCAAGATTTAAAAAAAAAGGGGGGAGGGGGGAACCTGAGATATGGCTACAAAAAATCTCATACACAAATTACATACTCAGCTAGAGTGTTCTGTATATGCTGCTAGTGTCAGTGGAAGATCATTTCTTGCTACATGTACAGTGGCAATGTTCCTGTCTAGCAATTTTCTGTTCAAGAATGAAAGCATAGCTTAAGACAAAAAGATATCAGAATGAAATGCCTGGATATCAGTATCATCTTTTCATCTACTATTGTTCAGCTAAACGCAGTGAAAGCTTCCTTAATTTTGTTATTAGAATTCATTTCACTAAGAATGTCATCTATAAACATGGGATGGAAGTCCAAGTTCCTCAGCTTCATGCTGCTGCAAAGAATGCTGCTAATTTCACTAGCTTGTATAAGCTTATGACTTTAGACTTAGTCTCTGTTAATTCATACCTCCTTTCATTCCACAGATACAAGGTGCTTAATGCAAGTGCTATCCCAGAGGGACAGTTCATTGACAGCAAGAAGGCTTCTGAGAAGCTCCTTGGCTCCATTGATGTGGACCACACCCAGTACAAATTTGGTCACACCAAGGTACAATCACTCCTTGACTCACGTACTGTGGGTCTGTGCTTTGCACCACCTGACAGTGACATGCTGTGATATTTCCTTTCTCAAGGTATTCTTCAAAGCTGGGCTGCTGGGACTCCTGGAGGAGATGAGAGATGAGAAGCTGGCACAGCTCATCACTCGCACACAAGCCATTTGCCGGGGGTACCTGATGAGAGTGGAGTTCAAGAAAATGATGGAGAGAAGGTTGATATTTACAGTATTTGGCCTGTTGAGCCAATCCTCATCACACACCAAGGACATGAACAAAAGTGAAGATGAGCTGCTTCTCACTGAACTTCCATTTCTTTCTCATTAACTCAGTTTACCAGTATATGTGTGTTTGGGAGTATAAACTGGCACTAGAAGAAGGAGTATAATACCCTGYTTTAGGAAAAAAGATGGCAATCTTCAACTTATATCTCCTTTTGTGCTACTTTGTGCTAAATTCTGTAAATGGCTAAATTCTTTATATATGTCCAAAAATCAGATACCTAGTCTTAATTATTTTAGACTCCCCTTATAGTCAAAGGGGAGAAATGCACACTTCTGAAACAGAAGTATATCCTCTTCTCTTGGATAACAGCCATGAAATGCACCAAATCACCTTCTGGAGATGTTCCTTTTCTTCAGCCATAAAAGTGAGATAAGACCATCTCTACATCACACTAGGGAGTTCTGTTGAAAGATTTCTTAATAAGTTTTGAAATGCCATGCTCTATTGAGCTTCTCACCTTTTCTGGGAGATGAGCTTGTATTCTCAAGCATTATGCTTTACTAACACAGCTGGACCACTTTTCAGACCTGAGCTACTACATACACTTCATTCATTAGCTCTGTATCAGCTAACCTGCATTCTTTGAAGGAGCCTTCATTATACTGCCTGAACTTGCCTGATAAAGCATCTGTTTCTGCAGATGGTGTACAAACGTGGTGAAAATTTAGTGTAGGATTGAATCTCAAAGAGTTTGATATGCATACTGAGAAGGTTGAAAATATATGTTGACTTTCCTTAAGCTTTCTTAGAACCAATTAGGTTTTGACTCAATAACACTTAGTTTTTATTTAGTATTATATGAGTGAGCCTATTTCATCTCCTGGGGCTACCTGGATAATGAAATTCTGTTAGAAAATTGATAAGATTTATAGAACCTGACATTTGGACTTATCTTTGAAAAAAATCACATAACTGCATACACACATACACACACATATATACATATATGTTCAACTATGTACAACTATTATATATAGAACTGTATATATATATTCATATATATAGTTAAACATATGTTTTAATGTTTCAGGGAGTCCATCTTCTGCATCCAGTACAATGTTCGTTCATTCATGAACGTCAAGCACTGGCCCTGGATGAAGTTGTTCTTCAAAATCAAGCCCTTGCTGAAGAGTGCAGAATCTGAGAAGGAAATGGCCAACATGAAGGAAGAGTTTGAGAAAACCAAAGAAGAGCTTGCAAAGTCTGAGGCAAAGAGGAAGGAGCTGGAGGAGAAAATGGTGTCCCTCCTGCAGGAGAAAAATGATCTGCAGCTCCAAGTGCAGGCTGTAAGCATTGCTAATGTTTTTGACTCATAATGCCCTGTGTAAAATAATCCCAAGTATCCCAATAAGAGATATCTTATCGCAAAAGAATATTTATTTAAACACCATATATATAATTTATAAAATATGACAGAAAACCACACTGAAAAGCCAAGGTGAAATGTATAAATATTAACAAATTTGCAATGAGTTTTAACAGCTAATCCCTTAGGCTTTTAAATCAAGGGTGAGTAATTGATTTCCAGTTAGTAAATTGTACAGCTTACAGTATCATATTTTTAATCATACATGGCAACTTACAGTAGCAACCATGATATCTTTATACAATCTTATTTACTGTATAATTTTGATATATTATCATCTGATCAATGGACATAGTCTGGGGGTCCTATTAACACTTTGATTTAGAGAATCACAAATAAATTCATGCGGAGTAAGAGGGGCTGAGAGTGGGTGCCAGTTCTCTAGCATTTCTTGGGAAGAACAGTGATGAAAGTGGAGGCATCTTCTTTTTCCCTGGAGATAAAATGGGGGCAACAAGGATCCCCTTAGGACTATCCTCACCAGYAAGGATTAGGATTTATCTGACTTGCTTTTGATGCCTGTAATACAAATACCTCCATCTGAGTTAGTAGCCTTAGGTTCTTTTCATATTCAGCAAAAAGAAATGTGACCTTTGAGAATATGATAGAGCTCTTCCAAAAATCTGTTCTTTGCTAAAACCATGTGGAAAGGAACTAGCAGTACGTGGAGAATAATGGTTAGTTCTCCAATTTCAAAGTTTGCATCTTAGGATGTCTGTAAATTCAGTCAATTGATACTGCACTGGTAATACACCAGCCTTCTTTCCAAACTGTTTTTATTCACCAGAAAAGCTATATACCTGTCTGGTCAATGGCTGCCTTTGAAACAGGATCTTAGGGCAACAAACTAGGGTATAAACTAAAGACTTTTATTAAAGATGAGTTCATGCTCAGTAAATCATCCTGTGACAGTTGCAATAAGCATCTCTCAGCAGAATATTGGAATATTTAGCTCTCAGGATTTAGACTTTGGCTGTTAAAAAATCTGCTTACATGGACTTCCAATAACTTCTATGCCAGTCTACAGTCCAGTGAAATCCAACATTAATAAAAAGATGAAAAAATACAAGGCATTGTCTATTTTCAGGCACTGTCTTCAAAGCAAAGTTATTTTTGAGTTGCATGAACAGTGAAAAAGCTTTAAAAAAAAACTGCTCAGAGTCTACATTTACAGTGTGATGCTTAAAAATATATATACCTTTAACTTCAGGCAAGAGGCGTTCCAAGACAAGTAGATACTCCTATGATAAAGAGCTTTAACTAAAAGTGTCATTGCAAAGCTACCTTGAAAATAATAGTTCCTTCTTTGAAAATCAGGAGGAAAAATAATTATGAGGCAGACATAAGAAGAACAGAATTATGTAAAGCATTCTATTAAATGTATCTTGTGTAGGAAGCTGATGGTTTGGCTGATGCTGAGGAACGATGTGACCAGCTGATCAAAACCAAAATCCAGCTCGAAGCCAAAATCAAGGAGCTGACAGAGAGAGCAGAAGATGAAGAAGAGATGAACGCCGAGCTGACAGCCAAGAAGAGGAAACTGGAGGATGAATGCTCAGAGCTGAAGAAAGATATTGATGACCTGGAGTTAACACTGGCTAAGGTTGAGAAGGAAAAGCATGCCACCGAAAACAAGGTACAACAGAGAACTTGTCACTCACACTCCAGAAATCAACRCTGKGCTGGTACAGCACGTTTGTAGCTACTTCCTTTAATTGCCACCTGCTCCCTTCTTCTCACAGGTCAAAAACCTCACTGAGGAGATGGCGGCCCTGGACGAGAACATTGCCAAGCTGACAAAAGAGAAGAAAGCCCTCCAAGAGGCCCACCAGCAGACACTGGATGACCTGCAGGTAGAAGAGGACAAAGTCAATACACTGACCAAAGCTAAAACCAAGCTGGAGCAGCAAGTGGACGATGTAAGCACACACACACACACACACACACACACATTCAACAAGAACAGGACAGTTGTGGAGGTAGACCTGGCAGGCAGAGCATTCATGATCTTCTTCTGTTTAGCTTGAAGGGTCCCTGGAGCAAGAGAAGAAACTGCGCATGGACCTTGAGAGAGCCAAGAGGAAACTCGAGGGAGACCTGAAGCTGGCCCACGACAGCATAATGGATTTGGAAAATGATAAGCAGCAGCTGGATGAGAAACTGAAGAAGTAAGTGTGGTTGTGGGGAACCCTTTGTGCTGTGCATGTTCACACTTGTTTTTCTTTGGGCTCTAACACAGTTTGCTTTGCACAAAGGAAAGACTTTGAAATCAGCCAGATCCAGAGCAAGATYGAGGATGAGCAAGCCCTGGGCATGCAATCCCAGAAGAAGATCAAGGAGCTGCAGGCGAGTCTTTGTTCTGTCCCTTCCCTCATTCTGAAAGAGGTTGGGTAGGAGCAGGGCGTGGGTGTGAATGGTGCCTAATGTTCCCCAGGCCCGTATTGAGGAACTGGAGGAGGAAATCGAGGCMGARCGKRCCTCTCGGGCCAAAGCAGARAAGCAKMGRKCTGACCTCTCCAGGGAGCTAGAGGAGATCAGTGAGCGCCTGGAAGAAGCAGGGGGAGCTACGGCAGCTCAGATTGATATGAACAAGAAGCGTGAGGCAGAATTTCAGAAGATGCGCCGGGACCTCGAGGAGGCCACTCTGCAGCATGAAGCCACAGCTGCCGCCCTGCGGAAGAAGCATGCGGACAGCACGGCCGAGCTTGGGGAGCAAATCGACAACCTTCAGCGCGTCAAGCAGAAGCTGGAGAAGGAGAAGAGTGAGCTGAAGATGGAGATTGACGATTTGGCCAGTAACATGGAGTCCGTCTCCAAAGCCAAGGTACTGCAATATTTCTTCAGAGCAATTTGAACATAATGAAGTATTCATATTTTAATATATTTAAATTAATCACATTTTAAAATAAAAGAGTTACACTTTACAACATTTTTACCTATTTCAGGATTAGTACAATACTATGCGGTTGTGTTTGGTGAGAGCTATATCTGAAGCACCTAGCCTAAGGAACTAAAGGGTTCGCATTGTTTGGTTCAGAATAGTATATTGAAAGATACTGAAGTTATCAGTTTTTTGGTTTATTCTAAAATAGAAATTACTTCAATTATACCCTTTCCTTTTTCCTTCCTATTGTTCTTTTCCTCCTTTAAACACTTTAATGACATAGTCAGTAAGTCCCAAACAGAAATTTTAAAAAATTCCCCATGATACAGCATGTCAGCATCCATGTTCTCTATTTCAAAAACTAGGTATGAACATTAATTAATTATGCAAATATTAAAATTAGGGACTGAAATTTTATAGTAAGACACATCAGTCTTCTGAGACATTTGACTTATATATTCCTAAATCATTGCCTTTTTATTTTCTTCTCATTCTCAGTAACTCCGTGTATTGAAAAAACAATCATTTAGTATTTTTCATTCTGTTCTTCATGCACATAGGCCAATCTGGAGAAGATGTGTCGCACTCTGGAAGATCAGCTAAGTGAGATTAAGACAAAGGAGGAGGAGCACCAGTGCACAATTAATGACATGAGTGCTCAGAGAGCGCGGCTACAAACAGAGGCTGGTAAGATATTTATGTTTTTTAAGAGAACAATGTAAATGACATGGGGCTAAAAAAGACCTGTGATCAAAAAGGGGTCACAAAGACTTGGGGGTCCTGGAGTACAAGTTGAACATGAGCCAGCAGTGTGCCCTTGCAGCGAAAAAAGCCAACAGCATCCTGGACTGCATTAGGAAGAGTGTTGCCAGCAGGCTGAGGGAGGTTATCCTTCCCCTCTACTTGCTGCTGGTGAGACCACAGCTGGAGTGCTGTGTCCAATTCTGAGCGTCCCAGTACAAAAGAGACAAAGATCTACTGGAGTGAGCACAGCACAGGGACACAAAGATGATTAAGGGGTTGGAGCATCTATCCTAATCCCAGCTGAGAGACCTGGGATTGTTTAGGCTAGAGAAAAGAAGACCCAGGAGGGCACCTTAATCAGTGTGTATAAATACATGATGGGAGGGAGTAAAGAAGATAGATAGAGCCAAACTCTTCTCAGTAGTATCCACTGACAGGACAAGAGGCAATGGGCACAAACTGAAATACAGGAAATTCCATTTAAACATAAGAAAAATAAAATTACTGCAAGGGTGGTCAAACACTGGAACAGGTAGCCCACAGAGGTTGTAGAGTCCCTATCCTTGGTGATATTCAAAACACAACTGGGCACAGTCCCGGGCAACCTTCTCTAGATGATCTCCAGAGGTGACTTTCAACCTCAATAGTTCTGTGATTCTATGAAATGCAATACCTGGGGACATGCACCATGTGGTACTCATGCTGTAAGCTCGATGTTTCAGGAAACCACTGGACTTAGTGCAAACATACAGTATGATTGCTCAGATATCAAAGAAGGGGCATGATATTTGTCATTCCCTGCCTCTAAGATGAAATTCTCCACAGTACTTAGAGGATCTCAATGGGTATCACTGACTAAGATTCAATAAAGGAAAGAAAACCTCAAAATACTTTTCATGTGCATTTCGTTATTAGGGTTATCACTTTAAATCGGTCTCATAAAGGTTCTCTTACTTATTTGGACCTTTTCAGGTGAATATTCACGCCAGGTGGAGGAGAAAGATGCTCTGATTTCTCAGCTGTCAAGAGGCAAGCAGGCATTCACCCAACAGATTGAGGAACTCAAGAGGCATTTAGAGGAAGAAATAAAGGTGAGGACGCTTCCCAAAATCTGTCTTTGGGGCACTATTCCTCCTGCCTAAGTGATGCCTCAGCCACTGTAAAATGGAGTTACAGAACCACCACCATGAGAGCCAGGAAAAGCCCCACTTAGGTAATTCAGTGCAAGCCTTCTCATGGTGGCTTTGCTCCCTGTTCCCGCCAGTCTATCCATTAACTCTTTTGCAAGTTCACAGCTCTTCCTTTCCCATCCAGTGGACTGTCCTCATTCCCACAGGAGAATAATCCAGTGCCTGATAACATTTCAGTCAGGGCATTTCCCAGGATACAGCTACTCCTTGTCCCAATCCCATTGTCCCCCCAGGCCAAGAATGCCCTGGCCCACGCCTTGCAATCCGCTCGCCATGACTGTGACTTGCTCCGGGAACAATATGAAGAGGAGCAGGAAGCCAAGGGTGAGCTGCAGCGCGCCCTGTCCAAGGCCAACAGTGAAGTGGCCCAGTGGAGAACCAAATACGAGACGGATGCCATTCAGCGCACGGAGGAACTGGAGGAGGCCAAGTACGTGGGGAAGATGGGGAAGGCTAGCAGAGGCTAACAAGGGAGTCGGAAGAGACCACTGAGATACTGTCAGGAAGAAGCCAGCGCTGTGCTTTGGGGTGGGGTGGCAGGAAGAGGGAAAACACATCCCACAGACGATGTGGGCTGGCAAAAGCAACAAAGCCCATGAGACGGAGGATGGCAGAGAGAGGCCATGCAGGGTGTGCACAGGGGGCAGAGGCATTGCTAGAGCCACTTGGGATTTGGGCCTGGGAATACGATGATTGCCTGGGAGAGGTCCTGTGCTGTGTGTGAAAGGGGATCTCGCATTGCCAAGTGGCCAAGCGTGCTGCTGTGAAAAACACACCCAGCTGCACACCACAGGCTCCCCTGCGCTTCCTCACTGGGAGCTGTGCTTACCATCTCCCAGGAAGAAGCTGGCRCAGCGTCTGCAGGATGCAGAGGAACACGTCGAAGCTGTGAACTCCAAATGTGCTTCCCTGGAAAAGACAAAGCAGCGGCTGCAGAATGAAGTGGAGGACCTGATGATTGATGTGGAAAGRTCRAAYGCTGCCTGYGCAGCTCTGGACAAGAAGCAGAAGAATTTCGACAAGGTAACCTGGGCTCCAGCCTTGTGCTGTGGGGACAGAGCATCCCCTCATGGTTGCCACGTCCATACTCAGGCCCTCTTGCTCTTCAGATCCTGGCAGAGTGGAAGCAGAAGTATGAGGAAACGCAGGCTGAGCTGGAAGCCTCCCAGAAGGAGTCTCGCTCTCTCAGCACGGAGCTGTTTAAGATGAAGAATGCCTACGAGGAGTCCTTGGACCACCTGGAGACGCTGAAGCGGGAGAACAAGAACTTGCAGCGTAAGTCCCGGSCRCTCTGCTCCTCACAGGCCTTTCTTGCAAGCTTCTCTAGCCACCACATCAAATGGCTCCATGCCTGCAGTGCTGCGAGGGTGCGTGTCACCTTCCTGTGGCAGGACGTTTCTGCTGCTGCTCAGTGCCTGACCCTGCCATTTGTCCCTGTCCCTACAGAGGAGATTGCTGACCTGACGGAGCAGATTGCAGAGGGAGGAAAGGCCATTCATGAGCTGGAGAAAGTGAAGAAGCAGATTGAGCAGGAGAAATCTGAAATCCAGGCTGCTCTGGAGGAAGCTGAGGTACACAGCATTATTTATTGATCTCTTAAAAGTCTTGGACCTGTATCTCATTATAAACACTGTGAAATTATTCCCACAGACAAAAGGAAAAGAGATTGTGTAGGAAAGTGTAAAGATATTATCTGAAACACACCACTTCTCTCTACTTGCTGTAATGAAGACTACTCTCTCAATTGCTATGGTATTTAATGTTCAACATCTGTCATGTAACAAATACTGAGTTCTCATTTATTCTTGTTCAGGCCTCCCTGGAACATGAGGAGGGGAAGATCGTTCGCATTCAACTTGAGTTGAACCAGGTGAAGTCTGAAGTTGACAGGAAGATAGCAGAAAAAGATGAGGAAATCGACCAGCTGAAGAGAAACCATCTCCGAGTTGTGGAGTCCATGCAGAGCACCCTGGATGCTGAGATCAGGAGCAGGAATGATGCCCTGAGACTGAAGAAAAAGATGGAGGGAGACCTGAATGAAATAGAGATCCAGCTGAGCCATGCGAATCGCCAGGCAGCAGAGGCACAAAAGAACCTGAGGAACACACAGGCAGTGCTGAAGGTCCATTGAACAAAAGATGCACATGGAGAAATGTCTTAGCTGACATTTTCATTGCAAAAGGGTTCTGAGACAGCTTATAATTTCTCTCACTTGCTCTACAGGATACCCAGATACA
The DNA here is from genome assembly GCF_003343035.1 of Apteryx rowi. Classification (NCBI taxonomy): domain Eukaryota; kingdom Metazoa; phylum Chordata; class Aves; order Apterygiformes; family Apterygidae; genus Apteryx; species Apteryx rowi. Next base: position 1,196,433 of record NW_020449141.1, on the reverse strand, counting down.
CTTGGATGATGCTCTCAGGGCACAGGAGGACCTGAAGGAGCAGGTGGCCATGGTGGAGCGCAGAGCAAACATTATGCAGACTGAAATTGAGGAGCTACGGGCAGCCCTGGAACAGACAGAGAGGGGAAGAAAGGTGGCTGAGCAGGAGCTGATGGATGCAAGTGAGCGTGTGCAGCTCCTGCATACCCAGGTGAGGTGACTTGGTGAGAAATGTCAGTACTGGTTAGCAGGAGAACATTTTATATGATTTACTCTAGTCAGTGCTGGAGGCTCAGCTTGTAAGACAAGATTAACCTTTTCTGAAGTAACCATTATGATACTAAAAGAGATGTTTATTGAAAATGTTGGTATCCTGATTCTGTGCTGAATTTGAGCAGTATGATGATGATGAAAGTTGATGACCATCCAAACTAGCAAACACAGGACTGCTTTTGAACTCCCAGGTCTGGGTGTGTGTGCTGCCTATGTTCCCAGGTTGTATTGGATGCAACTCAGGCTTCTATCATCTTTGCATCCTACCTTAATCTCCAGCGACAACACACTTAGTCGCAGGACCAGATTTGATTAGTGGCATCCCCCAAATAGTATGTAATCTGAGCAGTCAGGGACTAAAACTCTGAAAGTACAGCAGCATTCATTCCTTTGTCATTCGAGATGTAACATCAGGGAAGCCTCATATTCCTTTAAAAATGTGCTTCCTTTAAAAATGTGCTCAAGAGAGTGGGGCTGAATTTCTGGATCTATGGTAGCTACATGTCATAACTAACAATCAAGTGCCTACATCTATGGAAAGTGTCTGGTTTTACATAATAAAAACATGCTGGAAGCAAACCATCCCATCTACATTACAAACTTTTTTCAGTGTAATAAGAGTGAGTTAGTGCTTCCTTTTTTATGCTAARGAGAAAGCATTTCTCTAATTTCCCTCACTATTTTTATTCCTTTACTTATCCAGTCTGGGTTGATGAGATTTGTTACAGCTTAAGGGAAAAGTACTCCCTCTCAGATTAATGGCATTAATTGTTCGAGAAATAAAGCATTGCTCCCCAATGATAATAAACTTTACAAAAAAATCTGTGGTATCAATTTTTCACAGAAATATATCTGAAATAACTCAAATTCATGTAATATTCTTAATTTGATGAGCTAACAAACACAAATGTGTGATGCTGTTTGCACAGAACACCAGTTTGATCAACACCAAGAAGAAGCTGGAAATGGACATTTCCCAAATTCAGAGTGAAATGGAGGAGACAATCCAGGAAGCCCGCAATGCTGAAGAGAAGGCCAAGAAGGCCATCACAGATGTGAGYTGTGGGCTCCTTGCATTGCTAGTGGTGGATGGCTGCTACCCCAGCATGTCTCCCATCCCCAAACTGGCGCTGTTCCTTTGYTCTCCAGGCAGCCATGATGGCAGAAGAGCTGAAGAAGGAGCAGGACACCAGTGCCCACCTGGAGAGGATGAAGAAGAACTTGGAGCAGACGGTGAAGGACCTGCAGCACCGTCTGGATGAGGCTGAGCAGCTGGCCCTGAAAGGAGGCAAGAAGCAAATCCAGAAGCTGGAGGCCAGGGTGCGTAGGGCTGGTGTTTGTGCATCAGGGAGCATGTYTCATGGGAAGCCATAGAAAAGCTCCAAGCATGGCCTTCTCATTGCAGGTGCRGGAGCTGGAAGGGGAAGTTGATTCTGAGCAGAAGCGCAGCGCTGAAGCTGTGAAGGGTGTGCGCAAATACGAGAGAAGAGTGAAGGAGCTGACCTACCAGGTAAAGCAGGAATCCGCATCGTACTGATGCCCTTCACAGAGAAAGCCAAAATGTAGCCCTGTGCTTAGGGATTTTTTTCTGTCCTTCTCAATCAGTTACACAGTTAGCAAGTTGACAGTGAGGAATCACGGAACATAAGAAACTGCTTTTCCTGTCATGTTAGGAGGATCCAACTTATCACCTCTGTTCTACTGGGCAGCAATACCCTACAAGGAATTTTACTCTCTATTTCATGTAGAGGGTATTTAAAGAGGAAGGGCACAGAATTGTTTCTCTTGCTTGTCGTTCTCTTTAGTCTGAGGAAGACAGGAAGAATGTTCTCAGGCTCCAGGACCTGGTGGACAAGCTGCAAATGAAAGTGAAGTCCTACAAGAGACAAGCTGAGGAGGCTGTAAGTATCCCTGTGAGCCAGGTCAGCCTTCTTCTGGCAGAGGTGGAATTCTGTGTTGGTGTTTTCCTCTGTCCAGCTCTGTTTGAACCCTCGACTTTTTTGTCATCTTCTGGCTGTGCTTTATGGACCAGCTCAGCAATGTGGAGAATACATTTTCTCTGACCATTGTTGAATCACTGGGAAAAGTAAGGAAGGCTCAGAACAACACCTGTGGGAGCAGGTCTCTTCTTCCTTTCTTTCACTTCCTTTATTTCATATCTATTTTACTCTYAGAGAAAGAACATTGCCTTCAAATATTGTAAAACAATTTTATGACAGTAAATCACTGGGAAGTGATTTAATGGAAATAACTGTAATTAGATATAATTATTGAATATTTTTAAAGAGCTTTAGCACTTTATACTCAGGGGAAGATTCCTGTCAAGTATTGTTAAACGTCTAAACACTTGGTATCTATTTAAGCTATTTGTTTGGATTCCCTCTAGAATTGCTGGAGAGGAGAACCTGCTAACCTGCACTCTGATTTCTTTTTTTCACTATGCAAAGACAAAATACCACAGCATGTCCAGTGAAGCACAAATTATTCAAAAACATTCAGGGGGGTTGGACTAGATGATCTCCAGAGGTCCCTTCCAACCTCAGTGATTCTGTGATTCAAAAACCTATTTGAAATTAGTTTTAATGAGCCTTCTAAAGTAGAAACCAGCAAGGATTTGATCATCTTCGTTTAGTTTCCAGATACACTGAGCATGATAAGTGTCATTCTGCATCTTCACATTCTATTATTAAATCTCATGTACATCAACCTAGTGTAGGATAATTGGTTTTTGGTTTTCATGAATCTCTTCCTATCCCCAGGAGGAGCTGTCCAATGTCAATCTCACAAAGTTTCGCAAGATCCAACACGAGTTGGAGGAAGCTGAGGAGCGGGCTGACATTGCAGAGTCGCAGGTCAACAAGCTCCGAGCAAAAAGCCGGGAAATTGGCAAAAAGACAGAAAGTGAAGAGTAAACGCCTCCAGTAGTGGAAAGTGAATGAGAAATTGCACAAAATGTGAAATTCTATCACTTTGATTTGTAATTACTGTTTAGTCCTTCATCAATCTCTAGATAATTAATGTCTAAATAATAAAAATTGTAGAGATCTTTCCATAGAAATAATGAGAAGTAACTGCTGTATTTTTATCATTATCCTGAATTCTTATTAACATTTACATTTTTTTCCTCCTTATTTAGATTAGTTAAATTAAAAATCTTTCCTCAGATATTTTTAGCATTTGGACCAATGTTTAAGTGGTCTAATCATGCCTCCTGTTTCTTTGGATTCTATCTTTGGGATATCTTTGGGAATCTATGGGATTTCACCTGRGAGTTTCTCAAGGGAGAAAATTGTTATTTCTTTGCAACTGAATGTAATCAACCCTCATAACTTGTGCTTTATGAAGACACTAGATTTTTAACTCAAAAGTTCCAGCTAAAGAATAAGAATTTATTACATTTTTCTAGTAATCCATTCTAAATATTCATTATTCTACTAAATTATGTATCTCATTTGCAATTGGTCTTTTTTCAGGTTAAATGTCTTCAATCCTGTATGCCTTTTTGAAATGGAATTTAGAGGACATTTAACTCTGAAATGAGATCTGCTGCTACTTTTTGTTCAGGAAAGTGATGGGGAAACCAACATTCCAAGTACAGCAAAACCAGTTGTCTCATGTAGTCCTTCATAGCCTATATTCTGTTCCTGAAAGCCCCCTGGATTTTCTAAAATGGGTAGGCAGGCATCTGGCTCCAAGGTAATCCAAAGAATTTTGCCTAGCTTGGCATCACTCAAAATGTGGGTTTTCATCCAGTGCAGACTACAGCACATATCATAGATTCCATGGTAACCTTTCTGAAAAACAAGAACAAAGGAGGTGGAAGTACCCGCCTTCTGTGTTATAATCTAATACTTAGAGCACTTGTCCCTCCACAGTCTGAAGAGATTTGAACACTGAGATACTCTCAGCGGAATGTCATATCCACCTGGCAATAGGATAGTTGGAGGAGCCAAATCATCCACCATTCCTGTTGAAGATGCACTGCTATGCCTTCAGGAATTAAATAAAAAAATAAATAAATATCTACAAAGAAAGATGATAATAGAGAGAATACTCATCTGGGAGAAGGATGACTGCAGTTGATAGACCCCTAAGCACTACTGAATACTGAGCTGGCACTTCACTAGTGTCACCACAGGCCTATCCAAGTCCTTTTTCCTAGTTGTTAGGAACCTGATGGTTTGTCAGTGTTCCAAAGCACCCAAGAAATTCAATTATGATCATTTTGAGCTGGGCCATACTCTAAACCATTCTTCCTCATCTCTCCCACTTTCTCAGGTCTACTGTCATCTTCTTCCTTTCATATTCTAATGTTAATTGAAGAAAGAGGCTGTGGTGTTATCTGCTGTGTGTTCTGATGGAGTCCAGAGCGGAAGGCTATGATAAACAACACAGTGTAGACACTTTCCTCACAAAATGGTTCTGTTTGTAGGTTCTTCATTTGGTTTCTTCTGAGAACATTCATCTTGCCCACAATGTATCTGCCACCTGCCACTGAGACACCACTCACTCAGACCAATTTTATAGCCATTGTACTTCTTAGTGAACACAGGTTAGACTAAACAATGCTTCATGTCTCAGAATATATCATCGTTTATTTTATCCTGAATGGTTTGTCAGTCACTCATAATCCTCCCATTTCCTCTTATAATAAAATAAAGTTTCTTATGGTTAGGAAAACTAAAGCTTTATGGTTAAGAAAGCCAGAATCACAGCTGGTCTTCAGTCCAACGCAGCCACTTGTTTTCCACAGGTCTGATGCTTGCACATGCAAGTGCTGATGTCATGCACATCAAAGAGAGTGTTCAGTGACTGAGAGCTAGCCAGCACTTTTCCCCTCATTTTTCTTTTTACTAAACATCATTCAGACCAAACTTGAGGATGGAAATACTAAATTCTTCATAAGCTTTCCAAGGTCATTAGATACATGCATGTATGTGTGCACACCTATGAAACATCCTCTATATATATTTATAAAAAAGTACATAGTGTATGCAATTTACATATACCTATATATGTATGTAGCCCCCCCACACACACACACACCTATAGATATGTATAAAGCTTCTGAAACCTTTTTTTCAACAGCAACCTGGTAAGATGAAGATGTATGATTATCACCATTTCGTTACTGGTATGTAATAAAGGTCAAAAGTCAATTAAGGCCACTATTTTTAGCGCTCAACTTGAATGTTTTGATAAGGATTTTACAGTTTTAAAGGACAACTTCCACTGACTGCAGTCCTAGCTGAGTGCTCAGCACAGCTCCAGTCCAATCCCAGACTCACATGCCCAACAGCTCAGAAATTAAGCCTGTGTGATTAATCTTGTGGAAAGTACTACTGCCTCTACCTTAAGGAGAAGTTAGTCTATAGCCAAGGTCTTTTTGGAGGAAGAAAAATGATGTGACAAACCAGTATGCAGTCTTGATAGTATGTGGACAGTTCTGTTTCCACATAATCAGCAGAAACAAAAGCAGCAGAAAGTGTCCCTGCTCTGAAATCTGCCAAATGACTGTCCATGATTTTGGGGGGTCCAAAGCTCTTTTGCCTTCCTACCTGCTCACTTTCTATGCAACTTCATGATATGTTTACTCTTCTGAACTTGTCTACACTCTTGGGGAGTGGAAAAACATGGGCAGAGCAGAAATAAGTGGTAATGGCCTCAGAAGGATGACAGAGTAGTATTGTATTTATCTTTAGATAGGTCCAAGCCATGCTTCTAGATACAGTTATTAAAGAAACTGAAGTTTCCTCCAGCTGACCTGCTATATGCAGGAAGCAATGCTCTGGAGGTGTGGTCAGGGTCTCCCTGCCCAGCCTTCCTGAAGAGGTTCAGTCCTGCCTCCTCTCCCTCTAACTCCATCCGTTGACAATTCCAGCAAGGATAGCAAGTTCCTGCATAGCTGTAGTGCTTGGGAAGGCAGTCTTCTCAATAGACTCAGAGACCAGGATGTAGACCAGGATGGGCAAGCAGAGAACTCCCAAAGGGCCTGTAGGTCCTGCTCCAGTCTCCTGGCCTTCTACTCTGGCATTTTCCCATGGAACTAACCAAGAGTCCGTGCACTTCTGCTTGGTTTCCCCAGTCTGGTCAAGAATGCCTTATTCTCCTCATTTCATGAATGATAACACACACAAGCTTTGAACCTAGGAAAGATCCTGTCCTTCAGGTGAAGCAGGCAGGGACAGACAGAGTCTGGACAGACAGAAGGTCCAACAGGCAGAATCAGTGGGTCCCAACAATGGTTCCAGAAAGGCAAAGCCTATCTAGAGTGGACTGACATCATCCAAAGTGCCTGGAATTTGGCCCAATTCCTACCTTGGTACTTATTCAATAGGCATGGGTGTCTACACATCCCACGCAGAGCATATGACCACCCCAAGAGACCAAGAAACAGAGGCTATGCCCTGCATGTACAGGCAACCTCTCTGAAGTACTCATTGCAACAACACTCTGCTGTCTGCTGCACGTCACTCTGCTGTTCTCGCCAGTCCAGATGATGCTACTCTTGTCTCCATGCCACACTGCTATATGAATGCCTTCCTTATCTTTTCTTCAGGGTAGGACCAGGCAAGCTCTTATTATTGGTAGCATCAAGCTGAATGTACGGTAGACTTGATCCACAAGCTCTGGGATCTGTGTCAGCTCATTACAGAAACCCGGACTGACAGTTCAGGCCCATTGTATCAACCTAACAGGGTAGCTCAGCCGTTAGGGAGAGTTTATAAGCTGACTGAAAGTAGCTGTCTGTGAGACAGACACCACCTCATTGCCCACGGACATCAGCTGGTGTGGTCCATGTTGTGCTACATCATGGCAGGTATGGTGAACCTCCTCCAACTGTAGAGCACCACAGGTCATATGTACACTTCAACTTGGCCTATCTGTATGACTGTGAGTAGGCAAACCCTAAAGAACAGGCTGAGTGACAGTTTCCCCCTCTGTTTGCCTGTCACACCAGTACAAGGACAATGGTGAGCTAAGCCAACCAGAGTAGTTGTAATAGATCTGGTCAATTCAGATTCTGTAAGGTATTGGGCCACCCAGTGACACCACTGGCACCAGACAAATAGTGAAAGGTGTCACCTAGTTTATCTGGCATTCACAAATGGCACAGCAACAGTCCAGTGAGGCCTCAGGCGCTATGCTAAAAGCACCCAAAAATATGCCACGTTTGACTCTTCCTTGACCCCCTCCAAGCGCATGTGTAACTCACCCTCTCCCTTCCTCTGCTCTCTCAAAACCATGTGATCTTTACCACAGCAGTGTGTGATCTGCTCTAGCTCCATCCCTTTTTCAGTGCTCACTCACAAAGTGTGTCCACAGGGAAACGCTGCCAATGATAGTTGAGCTCCTACACCCACATCAGACCAGTTCTGCCCTCCTTGTATCAGGGAGATCCTCAAGGCCCACAGACCCAGTCGCCACTATGGGGCCCCACACAAGCCAATACTGGGGTCTGCCCACACCCTCACATYAGGCCCTGATGTGAGTATCCCCAGGAGGATACTGTCTAATACCCCATGAAAAGACCATGCAATGTCCTACCATGCCTGTTACTTGGCCTTGGCCTTGCTGCAGCCAAGTCTTAAAACACAATGACAATAATGAAAAACATCTCTAGTGTGGGCAAGTATTTCCAACATCAAACATTAAACAAGCTGTGTTCCAGTTAGAACTGTTCCCTTACAATTGTCATATCTCAGCTAAGTCTGAAAGAAATCAAAAGCAGTAACTGGAAAATGCTCAGCACTACACATACTTTTAAGAAAAAAGAGAAAATAAGGCTTCAGTCTGGCTCAGCCATGACAATGTCTCTGCCTGGCTGACTTCTGTTGAAACTCTTCAGACGCCAGGCTGCGGCTAAGGTTCTCACCCACGTGGTACCATGGTACCATGGACTGTAGAGACAGGGATTGACTGAGAGGCTGATCACATCTCTGGAATAGCTGACACCAACAAAATCTTGGAGCAGGACAATCACAGGAATGAAGCCAAAAATGTCCTGTTTGCGCCTCTCCAGCTCCCATTGTGCTGCCCTGTTTGGCAGATGCTAAGCTGTTTGCCCAGAGCAAGACCAGCCTGTTTGTAGCCACCATCTGAGTGGACTAGGTTTGCTGAATTGCTGTCACAAGAGCATCCAGGGCACTCTGTCTTCCCGAACTTCTTCAAATGTCCTTGGCTGGGAAGAAGGAGAAGAAAGCTAAAAAGAGTTGGTGCAGGATGTTCCTTGTCAGATATGGGGGAAAAAGGACTACAGAGAGGTTGTTTTTTCCTTTTTAAAATCTAGAGAAATACCACACAGTTGCCAAATATATCATCGTTTTTTATACCCATCCTCCCAGATATTTTTCTATCAAGGAGAGCAAGCAACATTTGAGGTAGCTGGATTCAACCTGTGAGCCAAAAGGATGCCTTGGAGAGTAGCTTTAGACTAGATGACTGGCCAGGGAGTGGTGAATAACTACCAAAAGAGCAGAGTCCTGTGGTTGGGCCAGGCGATATGTGCACTTCTGCAGCTGGCTGCTGTCAAAACCACAGGAGAAAGGTTTAGGCAGCTGTGGGCATGAGGAAGGCAATCATCTGTGTGGGWTGTTGGAAGGTCACTTCTCCATTCAGTCTTTGCTGCTTACTTTGAATGGGAGACAGCACAGCACAATGTTGATGTCCAGATGTAGAACACATTTTACAAGAAGCAGTGGAGTTCCTAGTACTAGGCAAGATCCCTCTGACACTGTGATATCATTCCTCAGTGCATAACTGTCTTAAACTAATGATAGCTGTTTCATAGCCTGCTAGCATTTTTTTTTTAATAGAGAATGATGGCAAGCGTGCATGGGGCATGACCTAGGGAGTGGTATGAAGGTATATCAGGAGTGCGAAGCCACAAGGCTTGTTGACGTGGTATTGGAGGGCTGTGCTGGACCCTAATGCAATCTCATCCATACAGCCTATAAACAGAAGCYGATGGAGTGATCTTTCCCCCAAGATGCTCCTGAGATTTGTTTCAGATTAAGCCAGTTCAACCACTCAGAGATCATTCCCAGAGACACTCATGTTTGCTGTGATGATTAATCTGGCTATCCCCTTCCTAGATCACTTCCAAGAACCATGAAGAAAACACCAGCTGGTTCTCCCCGTCCACATATTTTTTAACAATTCAGACAATTTTGCTATGTTTGTGGGATATGACTTCCATTTACAAAAGCTGTTTTCCTCAGCATGTTATATTTACCTGTGTGTCCTTAAATTCTATTCATTATTACAATTTCTCCTATTTTTCCCAGTATAGACACTAAGTTTATTCGTCCACAGTTCCTTGAAACAGTTTTTAAAAAACTGGCACTCTATTGGCCAACTTCCAGACCTCCAATAGTAAGGAAGTTTTAGTAAGACCTCCACCATCAGTACTTCAGCTGTTTCATCCCTGCACCCTTTTGGAAATCTTGAGTAAATCCCATCTGGTCCTGGCCACCTGTTACTGTTCATTTTGTCTATCGGGCAACAGACAGGACTTAAAACCATCATAATTTTATTAGCTGAGCAATTCTGGCATGGAAATCAAGCCAGTTTGTCCCAACACCATTTTGTTTGTCTGCTGCTGCTAGATAATACCCCAAGCGAACAATATAATTTGCTCACATACAAGGAGACAGTGAGGCCAGCTGTAAGCATGAGCAAGCAAGGATCTCTGTTGTTTCAATTGCTTCTACTTCTGCTTCTGCTTTTGCTGCCAGAGTTGCCCGGGAAAAAAGGCTAAAGGAGTTTGTTACCTTCATAACACCAAGGTACAAATGATGGCCAGGCGATGAGGGAAGTAGAAGACTGGAAGTAGAAGACAGGGCATTCTAGGCGAAGTAGCCCCACAGTGCACAGGGTGGTAAGTAGTTCTTGTCAGTAACTTTAACAGAAGATGGATTAGTGTCAACCTTGTGACTGTTGAAACAGCCTGAAGATATGATTATATCACAGCTTTATACTGGAAAAAGGCAGAGTGGTAAATTTAGGTTAGATACCATATTTCCCCCAAGATGTGGAAAATATATCATCAACCATTTTACGGTGCTCAGCAGTTACCTGAAAGACATCTTTAATGCCCATGCTCCACTATTCCAGCACCAGCTCTTCTAGGCTTAAGATAGTTATGACAGCTGTGAAAAAAGCTTGCAAGTATATTTTTAGAAAGGAATCCCTCAAAGATTATCATTAATTCCATTTGGCCTTGATACAGCATTGAACTCATGCCCAGCAATACAGAAATTCAGCATGAGCTGTCATACACTTTTGACAGGTTTAGATAAACTTTCTTTTCCCTTTGCATAACTTACCTTTATGTTTCATTAAAAAAGAGTTCTATTTAAAGTCAGATTGACAAAGTGAATTGTTAGCACCGCATTTTCAAAGCTCAGTACATTTGCTTCTGTTAAATGCAGGAACCCTTGCTGTGTTCAAAAAACATAACGTGCAGATACATCTTTCCAGGAATTTGCATCTATTCTGCCATCACTGATCATCTGAGCCTAAAAATAATTCTGTCTAATATGTGAAAAGCCTGAGAAGAGCTATAGAGGAATTCTCATTCTTTTGCCCATGGACTGGAAGACTGTGTGAAAAAGCCTACAATAAACAGGACATTACCAAATGAAACTGTGGGGTTACCATGGCATTAAAATTACAGTGAGAGTCATGTCACGGTTCTGCATCCTGGGGATGGTGTTCCTTTTGCTCTTCTTCCCCAGAACTAGTCCCACAGAACTTCGCAACACATTATTTACAGCACCAAGGACAAGGTTTACCCCATAATGAACAATAATAATGTATATTATGAAGCATCTTCCCTGTGGCTTTCAGAGCCCTGCATAAACAATTACAGATACGATCAAAATTTATATAATTACTAGTGCAGATGAATTATTTTAAAGGCCAGGCAAGTTTGCATCACTGAAGATGTAATGGAAGAATCCTACATGAAGGTTGAAGTCATGGGAAAAATATATATTCAGAAGCTGTTTAAATTGTTGGAACACAATGACTAGTTAGTTGCCTCTCCTCTGCTTGCATTCTTTTGGGTGTACTGCAATAACAGCAATACAACAACCTGTTAATATGCAGTGATAAAACATCTGAAATGTGGTTAGCATGAGAAGCAAATATGTATCAGCATAAAAATTCAAGAAATGGGAGTTGAAAAGGAAATGTAAGAACAGCTACACTGGGTCAGACCAAAATGTCCATCTCCCCCACTGGTATCAGACAACTGAAGATATATATCCACCCATTAATCAGTGTTTTGGGACTTAGTATAGGCAGGCTTACTACACAGAGTAACTTGTGGTAGGACAATTATCTTCATAAGCATTCAGTGGAAAAATTACTGGGTAGCTCATACAATCAAAGCTATTTAGTGCTATGAACAGGTGCACCCTGCACTAGTTACAAGGAACTGAGGAGTCCTGCTGGAAGCACAGGGAAGAAGAAAACAAACAATTACTCTTTTATCCAGAAAGAGCGATAAATTCCTAAGATAATCAAATGCACAAATGGTACAGGTACTGTCTGTTGCACAATATCTAACCTGTCAGCTACCAAGACAGCCTTGCATTTACATTTTACTTATTGCTTGACAAAGAAAGAATTATGTGAACTCATAATGATGTTGTCTGCATGGTGATGCCTTGATTGATCAATCTATGTAAATAGTAAACCATGCAGTTGAATCAGCTGGTAAAAGAAAAGTTCAGGAACTGATGCAATAACTGTGTGCGGCACTTTTCTTGACAGAGAAGTTGCTGTAAAAGACTCCAGCCCTACTTATGCTTTTAATGACTTCCGGCATATATCACATGTGAACATAAATACTATGAACCACAACCCACTGCTCAAGATGAACGATAGATTCATCATATCAATATCTTTTTCCTTATGGTGGTGCAACTGCTTATGTAACTTGCTGCATAACTATACTTAGAGAACCTACCTGGTATGTTTACTTGATTTGAATTAAAATGTGCTTTCAAGAAGTCCCTCAAAGACCTGAAAGGTGCAGATCCCATAGCAGGTAGATTTTGCTGAGAGAGCTCACTCTTGTGTGGACTGTTTCAGTATTGTGCTGCTTTGGAAGGACATATCTGAGTTGCTGATAATTTCCACCCCTTTATCTTTTTTAGCATGACAGCTCATCAGGCAGCCTATGAAGTAGCGGCAGTTTAAAAGACTTCTTTAAGTTGCTAGCCTGTATGTTAGCTTGCCCAGGGAAGATCATTTTGTTTACATTACTTTCTGCACATGTTATTTCCAGATGCTCTTGAATTATCCACGTGGGTCCTTCTCCTTGTACCAACCCAATATCATCTATTTGACTTGGGCTTCTTTTACTAGATCAGTGCTGAAAACATAAAATAAAACTGAGCATAAAGCCTTTCTCCAAAATATTTCTACTAGGCAAATCCCTAACTGAATGTCTGGTACTTACCAGTACATATTAATTGTCTTTTAATGATTCATAACCAGTTTTACTCTATATAATATGGCCATGCTAAAAGGCACTTTGTAAGTGAAATTCTTTGAAACATCCTATCAAGTACTTATCTATCTAGCTAATATTATGCTATTAATTATTTTCTTTATTATACTTTATATTCCTTTATTAGCTAATTTTGTCACTGATCTCAAAAATGCTTTTATATTAGGTTCATATGACACACAGGTTTGACTCAGAATTGTCATTAATTCTATATGGATGATGATTGTCTCCCACAATTTGTTTCAGTGCTTGGCAGAGAAAGAATTTAGATGATGTCTCTCTGCTTGGTATTAAAATACAGAAAACAGAAAGAGGTCAAGAACACCTCCACATAGAAATTATGGGTGAGAGCCAAACTGCTTAATTTAGGAAACTTATTTGTGACTAAATTTTTAGATGTCTAATGAAATTGTCTAAAGTAAGTGGCTATGTGTATGTGGCTATGAGAAGGATGTGGCTAGGTAGCAGTGAATAGCAGATAAAGATACAAGAGACAGGGCTTTGGAAGACTTCTAGCTTGACATCTTATTTGCCTAACTTGAGCCTCCCCTTAAAGGCTTTCAAAGACATTCATGCCGGTCTACATAAGGAACTTTCTTTATTAGGACTTCTTTAGTGGATACTTTAATGCAGAAGTTAGGTGTCTAATGCTGATTAGTCCTCTTCTTCCTTTTAGCCATTCTGCATGACCACTGTCTGGATAAATAATATACACTACAAATGCACAGACTCTCTGCAACTTTTTGAATTCCTCCAGAGAAACTCCAGCCATGAGTTCAGATGCAGAGATGGTAATTCTGGAGAGGCTGCTCCCTATCTACAGAAGCCTGAGAAGGAGAGAACTGAAGCCCAGAATCGCCCATTTGGTGCTAAGGCAAACTGCTTTGTAGTGGATGAAAAACGAATGTATGTGAAAGGTATCATCCAGAGTAGAGATGGTGGCAAAGTCACAGTTAAAACATATGATGATACAGTGAGTAATACTAGACTTTACTCATCACATATGCTCATCCAGCTCAGAAAGTTCCCCTACTTCGATTTCTTTTTCTCTTTTTCCTTCTGGTTTTGTCAGRCTGTGACAGTAAAGGATGACAAAGTCTTTCCTATGAACTCACCCAAATTTGATAAAATTGAAGACATGGTAATGATGACCCACCTCCATGAACCTGCTGTGCTGTACAGTCTCAAAGTGCGTTATGCAGCCTGGATGATCTACGTAAGTACAGGCAAAAATCTTCCTGTGGGTAGCTAGGAAAAAACACTATTCTAAGCCAAGTGGAAGCCAGCTTGCTGTCTCCTGTCCTTACAGACATACTCGGGTCTCTTCTGCATCACTGTCAACCCCTATGAGTGGCTGGCTACTGAGCTAAAAAGCGCCAGGAGGCCCCTCCACACATCTTCTCCATCTCTGACAATGCCTATCAGCTCATGTTAACTGGTGAGTCATTTAGCAAGAATAGGGAACCCTAATATATGAGAGCTGGCTGCTTTGTCAAGTGACAGTTGATAGATTAGGCCATATTAGGATTTGCATATCTCTCAGGATGAAGGGAGCCAGAATTGCGGCTGCCTGCTTCAGCAGTAAATGCGCAGAGCACAGTAGTAGTCACTGAGGCAGTTATGACTTTACAGACTCATTCCATCACAGATGAAGGCAGACACACCTACACTTGAGTACCCCGCTACCCAGCTTCCATCTCTCTTAACACTAGTGGAACTCTACTTAAAGATGCAATTTCTTAATACAGAGAAGTCCTGAGCCTCAGTTTCTCTCCAGTTCTCATTTACATAACAGAATTTTTTACCAGAAAAAGAAAGTTAATATAAGATAGCAGAATTTTTCTCAATTATGACTGTCCTTCTGTCTATCTATCTCATTAGTATTCTATGAGGTCTGCCATCCCCACAGCATCTGAGTGGCTGCTAAGTGTAAAGAGATGGTTAGTTCCCAGTGGCACATGATTGTATTACAACTCCTTATTTGACTCCTGTTGGTGGGGGAAATGCAGTGGCTCTGGACTCTAGAATGGTTGCGTTCCTTGCCAACTGTGCTGAAATTAGAGTAATTCTAATTGCATCAGGCAGTGATTTCCACAGACTTATTCTTGTCTGTGGTCCCTCTAACTGCCTTGATGGACAGCATAAGAAAATAGACAGACTTGGGACAGCTGGGACCACTTGCCTGAGGACAACAAAAGTAACCTCAGAAGGGATTCTTTAAAGGAAGAAAGCACATATCCTGATACCCCTTTCTGCTGAGCAGCCCAGCTGCTGCAAACTGAACCCACTGGTGCATTTGCAAGGTGTGGACTTCATTCTATAGCACAGAACAAACAACAAACATGCTCATGGCACAAGTGTCTGTCACCATAGTCTGTGAGAAGGTATGTACATCAAAGATGGTGCTTTTGTCAGCATGTTATTTGAGTATCCAAGGGCAGCGGAACCTAAGGAGATTCCAAGGCTGAAGATTTTTTCACACTCTGAGGCAGCTGTCTTTGACTGATGGGTTGTTATGGAGAAGGCAAGTCCATCACAGGCACCCTTCTCCTTCCATCAGCACCATTTCATAATCTGCTTGGCTCAGCTTTCACCAGCTGCTCACTATGCTAGATCTGATGTCAGCAACATTTTGAGACAGCTGAGAGATGTACTGACCATGTGTGATTAAGGAAAATCACCAGACTCTTAGATGAACAGCAACCTGTTTTATCTTCTTCCRTGTTTATTCATAGAATACTTTATTTCTTTAGTATTCACAATCTCTATAGCAATACTATGTGCCTTTTCATAAGAACACAACATAAAACACCTCAGGTTACAGTTCTGTCTAGCCCAGCATCCTGTCTCAGACACAGGCTGAAAGTAGATGCCAGACAAAAGTATAAGAACAAGGAAGTGTGTTACAGTATGTTCCCAAAACACTTTCTCAGGCTCCAGCAATTTGGGGCTCAGGACTTCCCAACTGATAGGTGACGCCTCTGTATTCTTCTCTGCTTCCTCTGTTGAGATTCAGTTTGATTCTCTCCCATTTTTTTTCCCATCAGTCTTTCTAGACCACTACTTCATCTTGGCATTTGAATCATTCTTGTTTCTTCTATGTCATCTGCTAAATGAGGTAACCCAGCCTGCAGACAAGACTCCAGATATAACACATGTATAGATTTGCCATATCTTCCAGGCTGTTCTCCATTCATGGTGCCTCCTTCTGAGGTCCTTGACCACATCTGCGCACTGAAAGGAGGTTTGGTGGAGTCAGCTGCACTGATACACACATCTCTTCTTAAATGAGGAATTTCATTTAGAAAGCTGAAAAATACATGTGAGATGGCATTACTCTGGGTTTTTTGGTTATGTTTTTTTCAATTTTTATATTGAACTTCATATGCTACTATGTGGTATTTATTTTATAGGGTTCAATCTTCCTCTCTAGACTAATTTAAACCCTTTGCACTACTTGCAGACAATGTAGGGAATCATTCTCCCTTTCCATTCCAAGATGTTAAAGGACACACTGAATAGCATGAACAAAGATGCAATAAGTTGAGGTCTGCTGCTGACCTTTCATATGGATAAAAACTGATAATCTTTCTCTTGTTTTTTGTTTTTCATCTCTGGCTTAGAAACTATCCCTGGCAACACCCTCATGTCCTGACTACTTAGGCTYAGTCATGACTTTGCTAGAAGCCTTTAAAAAAGGTTCACCGTATCATTCCAAAAAAAAGCACATTGTGACTCTGCCTTGTGCAGCCTTCCTGTACTGTAATGCACAGAAAAGAAAAAAAAAAATGCAGAAGCTGCTTTCCTCCCATATTTTTTCAGTTAACAAGGGTGATGCAACATAGGTTTGAGGAACTTTATATGTCCATCTTTCCTTCTGCAGCCATGTATCCAAAAAACTCCAAGCATTGCTGCTCTCTGCTTTTTTCATGTTTGCGATGTGATTTTGAGACTTCATCCATGCGCCAGTCTTCTTTTTAAAACCTCTCTGGGGATGTATTTCTGTATTCTGAAAGGATTCTGTTTGAATGTAACTGCAAAGATTTACATTCTCTCTTGCTAGGTGCTTCTTGCTTAAGGTTGTACCTCTCTCTGAGATTGTCTCGTGCCTGAGGAATCTCCATGAAAATCCCAGAATTTCCATATTTTCTTTTGTTGCCTTTGTGAGCAGCGGAATGGGGATAAGGAAGCTGGTCCCTGATACAGATTTCAAATTCCCTGAACTCCACAGTAATGATTATACATGTAATATACAATATATGCTAGCAGGTACAAGAAGGGAGCAAAATATAGATCTGTCTTTCAGCGTTTCCCCCCCTGAAATCAATGGCTATATAAACAAGTGATGGCCGACGAGTGCTTAAAAACTCTGCTAAATTGAAGGTTGAAATCATGTATGAAGTATAAAAGCGATCTATGTGTAATACGTCCTTTGAAATATTCATTTTTAACCGGTAGTGAGGTTTGATGAGAAGCTTCTCCTGTGACTAGGGAACCCTGGAGAATCAAATCACCCAGGCCAACCCACTGCTCGAGGCCTTTGGCAATGCCAAGACTGTGCGAAATGACGACTCCTGACGCTTTGTGAGTTCATTTCAGATTTGTTGGAATGCAGGCATCTAATATTTCTCATGTCATATTCACTGATCACTATAACCAATGGGTCGATTTGTACTACTTGATAGGGAAAATTAATCCGGATTCACTTTGGAACAACAGGCAAACTGGCTTCCGTGGGCATTGAAACCTGTCGGTTGGAGCAAGTCAGTGCATGTGCTTTGTGCTTTAATGGCCTCAGGTTCCCCAGAAGACGAATGCCATTTCTCTTTTCATTAGACCTTCTGGAGAAATCCAGAGTGACCTTTCAGCTAGCCAGTGAAAGGAGCTATCATATTTTTTACCAGATAATGTGCAGTAAGAAGCCGGAGCTCATTGGTGAGTGCCACTGGTGCGGGACTTAGCAGAGTGCTTTCTGTTTGTGCCGTGACCTGCCCCATGGCTATACTGGTACCAGTAAAGAGCACCGTATACTCGCAGATCTGCTTCTTATACCGACCCTTACAACCTCCCCTATGTAAGTCAAGGAGAAGTCACCGTTGCCAGCATCAACGACAGCGAGGAGCTGCTGGCGACCGATGCGAGCACGGAGGAGTCCCGGCGGGACTAGTGGCCCGGGGCAAGCCTTAGCCCTGCCTGCCTTCGCCTCGGCTCCCGGCGCCTCCTTCCCTTCCCCGCCCGCAGCCCCCGCACCGCGCCGCCACGCGCGGCCTCTGGAGCCCCGCAGCGGCCGCGGCCGCTCACTGCGGGCGGCGCCGCGCCGGAGATGCTCCAGCGGTGACACGCGCTCGGCGTCCTGCAGGCACGCAGAAAGAGAGAGGAGCAGCCTGCCGGAGACAAACCTCGTTTTCCCCTCACAGCACATGCCGGTGCCTGCTATAACTCACTGTTTCAGGCCTTGCACTCCACTACCTTCCCTGACTTCTCTTTTTCTGCCGCAGAGTGCTGTGGACATCCTGTGCCCATCACATATACAAATGCAAATCCAAAGCATATACACCCAAACATCTTCCTTCTGAGAAGCATACAAGTATCTGCTCCCAGCACTATCATTCATGCCCAGGACCCAGTGACTCCATTCAGCTATCCCTCATGCACATTCACCAATTAATATTCATCACATTCACCAATTAATATTAATATTAATATCCATTTGATCCTTTGTTCACATGAGCCTCACCTTTTCTCGCTCACCCTGTTGCTCCACCAGATGGCAGCATCTACAGCCAACACCTTCATTTCCAGTTAGGGCCTGCTGCCATACGTAACCCCCAAAATCCACACTTCTTGCTAAGTGTGCACAGATTTTGTGTCCTATGCAATACAGACTAGTTAGAATCATGATTCTATTTCAGAGGATGGAATCATAAGGATACCTACATTGATCTAGCACTGAAGTTTCTCTTGTAGTGAGAGGAAAGAAGTAAACACTTCTAGGATGCAAATCTTCTGCTTGTAAGGTAGGCAACGCCTGTGTACGATTCTGAGACAACTTGAAAATAGTACAGCTGTTCTGAAGTGCCAAATTATTGCCATTTACACTCCATATAATGTGACAAATAATCTGATCCATCATGAACATCTATTGGAGCCAGCACAGCTGTTGTTGGTTATCAATTATCTATGCACACTCCTGAGGATCCATCAAGCCAAATTCACATTGGCAATTGGAACTTGATGGCTTGTAACAGACAGACACAACAGCATCAGACCTGTGAACAGGGTACTGAAACCCACCTTCTCCATTCCTCTCTTGATTTCACTGTTTTACATTCCAAATGGGGTAAGGCAAAGATGATTAAACCAATTGATTACAGTGCATATAATTAGCCTTTCATTCAATTCAAAGATGCACCTAAACAGTATTGTCCAATTGCCACATTCATGGGTTGTGGCTTGAACAACAGAGATTAGTCACAGTCATTCAGTCTGCTTGATTACTATAGTGACAAGTGACATATTAAGAACCTGTGCAGCACAGACTATAGTCACTGAAACAAACCACAAACCACAGGCACAGTGACATTATATTCACTTTCTCACTCCCCACCACTTCCTTTCTTCATGTATTCTTATTTCTTCCAGCCCATGGGCATCTTCTCCATCCTGGAAGAGGAGTGCATGTTCCCCAAGGCAACTGACACCTCTTTCAAGAACAAGCTCTGTGACCAGCATCTGGGCAAGTCCAACAACTTCCAGAAGCCCAAACCTGTGTCTGCTGTGTTCAGAGTATGTGAGTTTCCTCTTAAAACTTAGTCACACCTTCTTGACTGAATGAAATGATGAACAAAACCTGAATGAAAACACAAAAGCTGTATGGCTCTGAGCTCAAAACCCTACATTTTGCTCTATCACAGGAAAATCTAAACAAGCTGATGACTAACCTGAGAAGCACCCATTCTCACTTTGTGCGTTGCCTGATTGCTAATGAGAGTAAGACACCTGGTAAGTCTGTCATTATACTCTGGAGACAGGGGGCTGACAAGAAATGGGCTGTTTAGCTTCTGCACCAATCTCTTCCAGAACAGTTCCCTTTGCATGGGAAATTCCCCCAGGGTTTGGCCTGTGGGGCAGTGCCCTAGTGAACCTTCTTGTATTGTTCATCCCGGCTGCAAAATTTTGGAACATTACAGAGTCCACAGCACTTACACATTCTACCCAGCCCTCCAACGTGTGTGCAGAGCTGAAGCAGATAAAGATGCTATTGATTAGAGCTGATTAAACAGTCTGTTGTGAGTAATGATCTCATTAAGCTCTTTAGCCTACTTATGAATGTCTAATAAGAACCTATTTTTAAGGACCACTGTGTCATTCAGAACTGTTGGGTTCAGCTCAAGACTTACATTTTCTATGTATTTGTTGTTAGGCTCTGACTCACTGAGATGGATGGCTGTCACAGAAATGATGTTGTATTGTTCATAGCATTCCTTTTATAAGCTGCTGGGTGCTGCTTGAACCTGAAAAGCATTTTGATATAAAGTTAATTTTGTTCCTTTACTTAATTAAACATTAAACTCTCATGAAGACTTTTGTCTCCAAGAAGAGTCAAGTTTTGGAGGGCTTTTATATGGCTGTTAAGTTACACTACCTGGGGAGAGATTTGTCTGTGTAGGTTTTAGGAGTCTAATCATTATGAGGTCTGATATTGGTGGAATGATAAGGCATGGTGAATGTAACAGAAGGACAAGTAAACTAGAGCTTAACATCTATTTAATCTGCTGAGGAAACAAAAGACCTATTTCAGAATGTTTTCTTACTTTCTCACTTATGTCTCCCTGTGTAACCTTGAAGACCACAAGCCAGGATTTAAGCAACACACATGTATCACATTCACATCTCAGCTATTCATCTAAACTTATTTTATATTCAATGGCAAGAAACAGGCATTTTAAAGTATGACTCATCTGGCCCCTTTTACACATCTATCTTAGGATGAGATGAATCACATCCTAGAAGAAACTGTTTCACTCTGGCTGCAAATGAAACTCAAATGGAAATGTCCACTTTGCATATCCCTAAAGTGAAAAGAGAGGAATCCCAATGGGTTCTTGATAGTCGAAAAGGTGTAAGGGAAGAATTAAGGAAACCTCCTCAAATAGACAAGCACATTTGAATGGATGATTTCACCAGATACGGCTGTCATTTTAATGTTCAGGGGTCTGTTTTGACAAAGATGACTCAGAAGGAATCTGACTTTTGCCTTTTAAAAGAAAGTGAAAGTAGCAGTGTGTGAGCAAAGTTAAGGATTGTGAAGTAAAGGAAGAGAACCTGGACATTTTCTGATTTTCGCTGGTTTTAGGCTGTTTATGCTCAGTTTTTCTAACAATTCCTTCAGGTACACATTTGCTGAATAAGCTGAAAAGGTAAAGTTAATGATAAGGGGCCATT
Source organism: Apteryx rowi (assembly GCF_003343035.1). Lineage (NCBI taxonomy): Eukaryota > Metazoa > Chordata > Aves > Apterygiformes > Apterygidae > Apteryx > Apteryx rowi. The sequence goes on along the minus strand of NW_020449141.1, from coordinate 1,175,213 downwards.
CTGCACAAATTAATGTCTCTAGCTGCTGACAGAAATTTCTACATGATAAATTGATTCCAAGAGTATTATATTCTACCAGTTTTACTTTGTTTGCAAAACATGGGATTAAGACTTAGAAATACAGCTATTTTATCCAATGGATATTTCAGGAGGAGAAAGACAATTGTTCCATTTTAATCAGCTGTCTTTTGCATGAAGTTAAAAGGAGAACTTAAAGCAGACATCATCCAGCTCATCCACTCCTGTGTTGAAACCTATTTAGCTATCAAAAGCTAATAAAACTTGAGGCTAGTCAATAAATGCATGGCAGACCCAAAGGTAAAATCTTAGATACCATGAATAGTTGATTGTCTAGATGGTATTATATCCTACCTTGTGCCTCCTCTGCCTACAACCAATGAGAATGCTAAAACTATCAAGGATTTTTCAGTTTGTCTCCTAGAGAACTTTCTTGCCATTTTTGAGTAATGTGGCCCTTTACCTTTGGACATGGGATATTTACAAGCTCTGTCAGTCCATCATTCTGAGTGGTAAAGCTCAACTGGTTGAAGCAGGTCTCTGCAACTTCTTTGAGTAGAAGACATGTCCTGTCTTCACTTTCTGTATTATTTCCAGACAAAATGCTCCATCTTTAATTAAGAGCTGGTTGAATTTCAGCAAAGAGGGAGGTGATTCTTGAATGCCAATACATTTGAGGACTATTTGGCAAAAAAAAAAAAGAGTGAGAGTTATGACAAATATATCTTGTTTAAGATGAAATGGACCATTTCTTGGTGATGCATCAGCTGCAGTGCAATGCGGTTCTAAAAGGCATTTGGATTTGCAGGAAGGGGTTTCCAAGCAGAATCCTGTATGCAGACTTTAAGCAATGGTGGGTATTTAGTTATTATTTTCTGTTACATTAAGGTAAGGTCTCAGGCCACAAGCTAAGACTTCTCTGGTGACACAGTGGAGAGACACCCCCCGAATCAGATTGGTTTAGTGGCATTTGAAGGAACCAGGTCATAAATACTGTCTTAGTTCACTCCAGTCTTCTCCCTCTTTGGTCAGACCAGAGGTTTCGTGTTTCAACAAAATCTGTATAATTTCTAAATGGTAGTCAAATCCTGATGATTCAAAGGGATGCAAAGTGCTTCTAATGTARTATATAAAGTGTCATTATAGATTGCTCTTTGTAAGTCTCACTGAGTATAGATACAAAAATTATACACATGCCAGCATTGCCTTCTTACAGTGCACTAAGCACTCTGAAATCCAAGGCTTTTCTAGTGCTATGACACTGGCCTGCATCTTGTGCCTCGCCTTATCTGTAAAATGGAGATGAAGAAACTGGCTCATATGAGCTCATTTGCTATAAAGTACTGTATCAGAACTGGGTGTTCTTAAATATAACAACAGCATCTTCCACGCTGACTTGACAAAAAAAGCTCTTCCCCAGCAAGAAAACACAGCCTACCTGCTTTCTCCTTTCCTTTTTATTTTAGCAAAAAAACCCCAGTATTATTCATTTTGTGACAAGAGTACTCAGACTTTGAGGAAGGGGATTCTTGGACTCAGGACCTCCCTGAAAATTCCTCTCCACTTGATGTTTAATTCAGCAAGGCATTAGCTGGTCTCAGTTGTTAAATCATAATTTGATATGAGAGGTGAAGGGATCTCTCCATAATGACCATGCTACAGAACCAAGAAATACTTTACAATTCAAAGTAAATGTGCTGAAGTTCAACAGGAACTTCAATGGAAATTTATTATACAGAATAAATTCATTGTGTCATTACAAGTATCTAGATTTTATATATATTCTTTCAATGTAGGTTTAAGGAGAGTAAGAAGTGCTTCAGTATACAAAGTCACCCATGCTCATTGCTGTATCTGACGAAACCCCTTTAGAAGGATTAGATGGTCCTGCGCACGAGACAGGATTACCTTAATCATTATATTACCTTGCAAAATGCTAATATTACTGTTAGCAGTTTCAGAATAATACTATGCCATTTTTAGCTTGAGCTCAAGAATTCAGCTGTAGGACTTGTGGGCAGGCAGTTCTGCAAGATCAGTTGGAATACAGCTGATTTTTGTTGGTTGTTTTAATTCCTCTTCTACTTTAATCTGAGTGGCCTTCCTCTGATCAATGAAACTAGACGAGAAGAAAAGGCTGACATGTTCTCACTATGTTCTTCCTAATTCCTGGACCTGCAAACACTCTTAAGTATGCACATTAAGTTTGTATGTAACAATATACTATGTTATTGCACAGCCAACAGATTCCACTAGAGAGTAGACATGTCCCCTTGTCATCAAATTCTGTTCAGCCAAGACTGTCTGTATTTCAGGAGGCATATTCGGTTGCTTTCAGACAGCTCAGCTTCCCATAGCACTGTGTTATGATATATGCTTGCTGCTATTCTTCTCACCCTGTTTGGAACCAGTGCTTTGCAACCTGTCTTACCAGAGCTACAAGATTCTTAACGCCTCAGCCATTCCAGAAGGCCAATTCCTTGACAGCAAAAAGGCTTTGGAAAAGCTGCTTTCCTCCATTGATGTTGACCACAACCAGTACAGATTTGGCCACACACCCTTTGGAAGAGTGGATATAATTAATGGCAAAAATTACTGTTCACTGAAAGTATTTCTTGCGTATGAAATCAGCCTTCACGATGATTAGGAAACAAAGTACAACACTTGTAAGAAAGAGTATAGAAACCTTGTGTGGCTCTGGGGGTATGTGTGAGGGGTAGCTCTGTCAGCCCTGGGGACACCACACTACCTGAATGATCCAGTGTGGCTGTCTGCTACTAGAACTAGTGCTGGCCATTTCTCCTGCCAGGTGAACTCACTGCATGTTAGGCATGCTCAGACATGAGTCAGGGACTTAGGCACACGTATGTCTAGCTTCCATATCAAAAGTAGTGTTTGATGGGATATTGATTCTTTGATCAGCACAGCTAAGGCAACAGTATCTCTGGATACAAGCCCAAGTGCCAAGAAGCAAGCACTACTATAATGGACATCACCATGTATGGTTCTCCAGTCGTCCATAACTCAGTTCACAGAACAAATCTTGAGACTGAGCATTGAGACACAGAAGGGTAGAGCACAGCAAAGAGACAGTAGTTGTACTATGTTGAAAGTTAACTCCTTGTTTTAATAACTATTGGTGAGACAGAGCTTCCACAACCTACTTTGGAAAAGTCCTCAAGCAACATTGCAGTAGCATGATTACAGCACACATAAAGTGACTTGTCTGAATCAAAGGAACACTGAGGATATGAACAGCAACCCAAAATTTCTCTAGCTGCTAAACCTTTACTCTGCAGGGGATTTTCCACGACTGTCTTGTACTACCCTGCATCAGCTTCCAATGGCTGTGTATCTGCCTAGCCCTCAAACTACTTAAACCTCTTTCATGTTCTAGGTTTTCTTCAAGGCAGGTCTCCCAGGACTCCTAGAACAGATGAGAGATGAGAAGCTTGTAAGCCTCGTCACTCACACACAAACTATGTGCAGAGGGTACCTCATGAGAATTGAATTTAAAAAGATGAATGAAATAAGGTAATATAGGAACATACTAACAGTTGTATTGTGTCACAGGAAAAGTCCAGCAATGCAGTATCCTGTCTCAGGCAAAAAAACTGTCCTTAGGAAAGATCCTTAGAAAGACTATGGGAAACAGGGCAAGTACAAACAAATACTTTACCTAGCTATAGCCTCCCAACTTCTGGAAATGGCAGTTTAGACATTTACTGTTTGGATGCTGCATTTAGATCATGATATTTAACATTTAACAAGGAACTTTTCCTCCAGGAATACACTTAATTCCTTTTAGAACCAGTTTCAGCCTTTAAAGAACCCTGTGACAGTTAACCAGCTGAACAATGTGCTAAGGTTTGTCTGTTTTAAACATGTTGCCTGATAGTTTCATTGGATTAAAATAGTCCATTTTTGTAAGGAATGACATATAATCCCTCTCCCTTCCTGTAATTTTCTTTTACGGCCCCATCATCTAAGATGAACAACTCTAGCTTGTATAGAGAAGGTATTCCATACTTTTGACCATCCTGGATACCCTTCCAATTTCTTTTCTGTTCCTTTGAGATGGGATTATCCATGCAAAATTTAGAGTGTAGGAGTGGCAGCACTGGGCCAGCTCAGCAAACTGACTCCAGCAGTGTCCACAGGTGAAAGCTTTAGGGAGAGCAAGGATGGTATAAACATATAGGATACTCTGCCAGCCAGCTGCTTTTATCTGCAATACCATGCAGTATATACTTAGCTAAGGGGCTTCCTGCACCAGGGATAGTTTCTAAGAATTCAATAACCCTCATTGGATTTCTCTGAAATGAATTTGTCTAATCTCCCCTTGAACTATGGGCATCCACAAAACCCTTTGGCATTCAATAGAATAATAAGATTTCATTTTTGTTTTCAGTTTCCGTCTTAATAATTCCTAATATTATAGTTACTGTTTTGACTGACTCTTAAGCATCAAGCTACTGTTTCCACAGCATTATCTACAGCAGCTCCCAGATATATAATCCCAGCAGCAGTAGTTCAAGAAAATCAGTTTTCACTCTGGTTTTCACCTGAGCACTTGCTCTTTCTTCTCACTGAAGAGATTCCCAGGCAACATGCCACAAATATTTGTCTGTTTTGGAGTATTTCTCCCTCTTATATCCAGATATAGTTATTGTCAGTGCTATGAACCAGTCATTCAGCCCTCAAGGGCTTAGAAGCCACCTTTTTTTAAAAAAGCAAGGGAAATGAGACAAAAAATCACCTGCAAAAATTCCTTAAGCAAAATGCTGATGCTCTGTGGCTGAAAACTAGAGTCTGTTTCCAGCCCAAGCTTCACCAGCCTCATAGACTGTGTCTTAATGTCTTTTCAGAGAATCCACTTATATCATCCAGTACAATATTCGTGCATTTATGAATGTCAAGCACTGGCCCTGGATGAAGCTGTATTTCAAGATGAAGCCCTTGCTGAAGAGTGCAGAATCTGAGAAGAAGATAGCCAGCATGAAGGAGGAGTTTGAGAAAACCAGGGAAGAACTTGAAAAATCTGAGATAAAGAGGAAGGAGCTAGAGGGGAAAAATGGTGACCTTGCTGCAAGAGAAAAATGACCTGCAGCTTCTGATGCAGTCTGTGAGTAATCTCCATTTTCAAATTTACTCTACTTCCACTTCTTCTGCAGCTCTTTCCCTTCTCTTTTCCACTCTCCTATGTAAAGAAACATGTAATGGGGCCAGATTCTCCACTGCTTTGTATCTGGTCTTGTCATTTACACCTAAGCAAAACGAGTACAAAGTAGATATAAAACAATACCACCAGTATGAACAAAGGAAATTCTCTCTGGACTGCACTGTAAACCCACATCACCATTAAGCAATTACCAATGGAAAAATCAAATGTGCCACAGTAGATACAATGTGCTTCTAACTGTAGTCTCAGAATTTGGATAAAATACAGGCTGTTTCCACATCTGCTGACTGTTATAATATGGAACCAGGAGTAGGGCTGTTTTTCTGTCAGCACATCAGCTTAAGCTCAACCAGTTTTCCGAGTTTCTTTGTATCCTTCCTAGTATGTAATGTCCTGTTCTCCAGAGCCCCCTTAGTCAAGGATTATTTCAGGCTTCTTTAATCCCTTCATGGATGATAAGCCAGAAAACCAAGAAGCTCAGGTTTAACTAAGTTAACTAACTTTCAGGTTAGGATACCTTTCAAAGTACTTGATAGTTTCAGATCTTAAAGCATAAAATAACACCAGAGATATGATCACTGCCTTCAGAGCATTGTCAGACTCTTCCTTGATTCCCCGGTTTCTCACTGTTTCAGTGCTGGCAGAGTCCTTCCTGTCTTCTCTCTTTCTTGAAAGTCACATTTTGCTATGGAATTTTCTATCTACCCTGCTGAAGAGTTATTCACTCCTCATCTTCTACATGTTTGTCCTCAGATAATATGCACCCACCAGCCATGGTTTTCACTGCTCTACAGGCTTCATTCAGCACTTGAGAGAGAATTAAACAGATGGTCCTACATTACTGCAGTGATGGCTTTCAGCCACTACTCTTCTGGGAGGCAACAGATACCTTTTCTGGTATTCTGCCCAGAATACATCACGGTAATGTTACTTTGGGCAAAATTGTGTGTGTGTTGATCACATTGCTCAAAATATTAGTTATTGAGGAAGTTGCAGGCTAAATTTAGGTTGCGCAGTCGTGCTTTGCCACTAGCCTGACTCTGTCTTGGCTGAGAGAGAGGTTAGAGAATGATGAGAGCCAGGTCAGTTCCATGTAAATGAAGTGGAAGAGGAGAAATTTGGGGAGATACAGTCTGACCTGTCTCAGTAGAGCTAGAGGAGCTTATTAAAGACACAGAATCATCCAGCACTCTGTGAAAGATGACTTAGAAATGCTATTAGTTTTATAAACCTACCTCTAAGCTCATGCCTCCATGAAGTCCATTGCTCTGCCCACCTACTGTTTAGCTCACTGATTCTCTGCAGGCTCCTTATTATGACTTCACACTCTTGAGTTTTCTACTGCATACTCAAATCCATCTAAACACCTGAAGCATGGGCTTATTGTCCACTTTCCTAAGCCATGACCCAGCAGGGCATTTTCCTCATGAGCACATCCCATGCATTACCATCGTTTGCCTAGAAATTGTGCCCTTAGCTGTGCCATCCATTTCCTGCAGATGGTGCTTTAACAACATATGTTGCCTTTTATCACTTTTATGATAAATATAACATGCCTTCAATATGTTCTGACAGGAGAGTGAAAATCTAGCTGATGCTGAAGAGAGATGTGAAGGACTCATTAAAAGTAAAATCCAGCTGGAAGCTAAAATTAAAGAACTAAGTGAAAGAGTAGAGGTTGAAGAGGAGATGAATGCTGAACTGACAGCAAAGAAGAGGAAACTGGAGGATGAGTGCTCTGAGCTGAAGAAAGATATTGATGATCTTGAACTGACTCTGGCCAAAGTGGAAAAGAAGAAACATGTAACACAGAATAAGGTGACAGAGGAATCAGGGAAGTATTCTTCTCTGGGTTCCCCAGACAGCTTTCAGTTCTGTGAAATGACTCCTAAGTGCTCTGAAAGGAAGTGCCCAAAGGATAGGAAAGACATATTGCCAATTAATTACATGAGATAGATTTTTTTTTGTTAAAATTATAGCTTTCTGATAGGAAAAATATATTTCCTGTGACATATAGTTCAAAAAGAGTTAACAGGTTGTTGAGGTGCTTGATAGAATTTGCCTATTTGACTATTTGCAGCCATAAGGAACCTGTCTCCTGTGGATAATGGAGGACTAGTGTGATTGTGAGTTACTCAGCACAGAATGGCTGTTTTTCCTTCCTCTCTTGCATTAACAAAAACTGATTTTGCAGATGTCAAACAGTTTCTTATGATTCTTTTGTATTTAAGAAGCCCAGGTCTCAACTAGAATGGACACCCTTTCCTTCCATTGACTTGACTATTTGATGGGAGTTCCTTCCCACTTCTCAGGATCAGACTCTTAAGTTTAGGTAGGAGAGTCTAAATCAGATGATCATTAACTCATTTATCTCCCAGTAAAAGCACAGGTCTCTTGTTTAGATATATCTAAACAATCAATATGAAGAGACAGAATTCAAATATATATGTTAGAATTCAAAACCCCAGATCTGTGGTGACAGTGTTCAGTCCTGCCATGGAAAAAACATTAGAAGACATGTAATTATACCTTGAGGTTCCCTTCATTATCATCACTGGGAAAAATACTGAACCCTAAGTTTGTAATCATGGATATGTTGGGTATTTCTATACTGTTTACAGGAAACCTAGTTGGTGCTGGGTGTTAGGATGAGGGAGTGTCTTTTCAGCTATTAGGGCCATAGGGCTAAAGCACATAATAGGGTGGACTTTCCTTATTCACAGTCTCAGGCATTCCCATCCAAACAAGACAAGCAGGAAGCAAGGGTCAGGCAGACTAATGCAGAGAGCCTGATGCGTTTGAGATAAGGCTGCTGGTGTACAATGCTCCATGAAGTACAAGAAATAAGTTCCCAAGATAAAGCCAACAGAGATGCTATGTCCTGCAGCCCAGTTAAGAGTTCTTGCTCTACATTTGTGATTAACCTGTTCCAAGGGCAGAGGCTTCTTTGGCATGTTATCATGTTCCTTCCACTTTTATGAAAACCTTAACATAGCTGTAGCCATGTTTGGCAGTTGATAATATCTTTTGAAACAATCTCACTTGCACAGAGCTCACAGCTGTGTACCTAGCACATATATCACATGCAGAAAATGCATTTTTTGAGCAAGAGCAACCCAGAGGGCTTTAGTGAATCCCACTGTGGAAGAGCTTGCAGCGGCAGGTGCAGATACAGCACACATTCCACTACAGCATCCAGCAGGATAGGACTGGGAATCAAGAACAACTAAAGCAAGAATTCCTACCATTGCAGGACCAGAGAGGTATGACTGTCAGGCATGACACTAGTTGCTACCCTCATGATGAATGATACAGACCTTCTGCAGAAAGTGCTTTGGCTACACCCCATTCTCTGCATCCCTCATAGTATGGATACTGCCTGTCTATTAGGTTAAGAATCTTACTGAAGAGATGGCAGCTCTGGATGAAAATATTTCTAAACTCACCAAGGAGAAAATGGCCCTTCAAGAGGCCCACCAGTGGACACTGGATGACCTGCAAGCTGAGGAGGACAAAGTCAGCACACTCACCAAAACCAAGACCAAACTGGAGCAGCAAGTGGATGATGTCAGAGAAAGTTTTTGGGTGGCGCAGGTGGATGCTCTGACAGATTAGGAGAGACTAGAAACCTGTGGTTGGGAGTGTGAACAACATCTAAAGCAGCTAAGCCAGCTCTAATAATTTCATCCAATAAATCATTTCCATTTGACTGGGTATTGGGGAATACAGTACATCTTTCATCTTTCCCTGGCTATTCAAACTATGGCTGTGCTTCTTCATCAGTGGGTATGTCACCATTCTAACTTTGGTGCCCAGTTTTAACCAATTAGTTGGAGCAGTATGTCTGTGGCAGTTTGAAGCTTGCTGCAGACTGATTCATGGTCTCTTCTTACGCTGCAGTGTGGATATACACTTGGAAGTTAGAGACACTGAGGATTTGTCAGTATTTTGCAGTCTATATGCTATGAACTGCAGCCACTTGAAAATTTTAATTTCTGTATTTTTCAGAAACTTGCACTTGGACTTCACACTGCCAAGCAGTGGCCAGCTTCATATCCAAAACCAAACCATAATGGTGTCTCTGATCCTGCAGCAAGAGGTGACTATTGTGGGGATGGATTGTTTTCCCTGTTTATAAATTTCCAAATCTAGTTAGATTTTTAGATCAAGAATAGTTACTTTCAATATATATTTATGTGGTTTAGCTTGAAGGGTTTCTGGAACAAGAGAAGAAACTGCAAATGGACCTTGAAAGAACAAGGAGAAAACTGGAGAGGGATCTGAAGATGTCTCAGGATTCCATCATGGATCTGGAAAATGATAAGCAACAGATGGATGACAGGCTGAAGAAGTATAGCACTGACTTTTTATGCTCTGAATTCTAAAATTCAGATTTTGTCTTAACCATATTGAATTTTCATTCTTGTTCTTTATTGGAAGGGATTTTGAAATCAGTCAGTTGCAAAGTAAAATTGAGGATAAGCAGGCTCAAAGTTCTCAGCTGCAAAAAAAAATTAAGTAGCTTCAGGCAAAGTCTAAGACTTACTTGTGTTTTTAGTAGACAGGCAAACATTTCTTAGTATTAATGGACATTTATTCTTATAGTGTTCTACAAAAATATTTTGCTACACATGAATGAAACAATTAACATGGACTCTGGGTACAATTCCCACCTCAGGGCAGTTTTTCAGAGGCTCTGGTCTGTGCTGGTCAGTGACTATACAAGAAATCCCTCAAGCTAAGCTCAGCAGGCTTTGAAAATGGATCAGATACTAAGTTATAACAGTAGTGAAGACACTAAGGACAACCTTTCTGAGAAAACAACAGAATGTGACATAATCTCTCATGATTAGAGCAGATATTACCTTTTAAATGCAGATACAGGAAGAGAGTTCCCTTAAGTGCTAAATATTCCATAATTGCTTATTACAAGATTCCTTCCATCTTGTCTGCTGATGGAGACAGAACACTGTTTTATTTTGGCCTGACTTTTTGGATGTTTCTAAGGAACTCACATGACCTTACATTTTCCAGTGCCATATCCCTTATGCCTTTAGAAATGTGCAATACTATACCCTTCATAATATAATAAATCCATTCTGAGACATAACATATACTGAAATATCAGATCATAAATTCTCTGTTGTTCCAAAACTGAATATTGCCTGTCCTAAGACACAGTTCAGTGAAATTTCTCATGGTGCTTTATTCTGTATGCTGATACAAATGGAAGGGAATATTTTCCTGTTTATTCCTTAATGCTAATTTCAAATCTGTCTATTTGGAAGTCCTCATTTAACCAAATAACCTTCATAGGCTCGTATAGAAGAACTGGAGGAAGAAATTGAGGCTGAATGTGCAATCCGTGCAAAGACTGAAAAGCAGCGAGCTGACCTCTCCAGGGAGCTAGAGGAGATCAGTGAGCGCCTGGAAGAAGCAGGGGGAGCTGCAGCAGCTCAGATCGATATGAACAAGAAGCGTGAGGCAGAATTTCAGAAGATGCGCTGGGACCTCGAGGAGGCCACTCTGCAGCATGAAGCCACAGCTGCTGCCCTGCGGAAGAAGCATGCGGACAGCACGGCCGAGCTTGGGGAACAAATTGACAACCTTCAGCGCGTCAGGCAGAAGCTGAAAAAGGAGAAGAGTGAGCTGAAGATAGAGATTGATGACGTGGCCAGTAACATGGAGTCTGTCTCCAAAGCCAAGGTAGAAGGAAGGAAACACTTCTAATAACTACTGTTGCTCTTTTGAACACTTAAAGAAGCTAAAGAATATGCTTTCTATGCCTTAACAGAGCAATCTGGAAAAGATGTGACGAGCTCTCAAAGACCAGTTCAGTGAAATCAGAACCAAAGATGATGAACATATGCAACTAATTAATGATCTGAGCACACAGAAAACTCATCTACAGACTCAGAATGGTGTGTCCCTAGATTAAATGTAATTAATTGTACTGTGCCAAGTTCTTAAATGTGCTGCCTGAATGCCTGTGTATTTTCTAATATATTTGACACTCAGTGATCTGAACAAAACTCAGGCTGTGGAATTTCCTCCTGGTGGCAGTTATGGAAATTCTACCCACTGAAACACAAAAACCAAACTGAAGAAAGCACTGGCAATCAAAATTAATGTGTGGGTTCATGATCAGTGTATCCCCTTTCCTTTGAGGCCAGCACAGCCTTTATCTTCGATAGCTCTTTTTTGTACCTAGTGGGAATGAAATTGTTTCTTTCCCTTCATTTTACCACACTAAATCCAAATTCTTTTAATCTCTTTCCATATGGCCTGCTCTTCTCATTCATATGTTATGTCTAGTGTCTGTCTAAAAAAAGCATTTTCTCATTAGGTGAACTTACTTAGCAACCGGAGGAAAAGGAGTCCTCAATTTCTCAGTTGACAAGAGGCAAACATGCTTTCATTCAGCAGACAGAGGAGTTGAAGAGGCAACTAGAGGAAGAAAATAAGGTGATTTGTTTTAATTGATTAGTCGGCCCAGAAAATTGTAAAATAAATCAATGAGCTAAGACAATAAATGAGAGTTCTCCTCTGAGAAAGGTGGAAACAGTGAAATTTTTCAACTTTGCCTTGGAGTATAATACACAGAAGGGACATTAGAAACAAAGTAAGGAAATAGTTTAAGCCCTTCTTGTCATCCTTTCTGAAGTTCAAATGCAAGAGAGAAGCAAATGAAAATAGCTCTGTATGTATACCTTACTGCTACAGGAAATCCCTGAGGTAAAGAATACAGCAGAAGCCAAAGAAGAAAAAACAGGAGTACAGAAGTGTCCAGGGTTAGATATGACAACATAGTTTAAACTGTCTTCCACTTTCAGATATACACCAAATTCTACATAAAGAGCTTACAGGGAAACTTCCTCTGGAGAGATTATTCCCCCTCTGTTCATTGTTGGATTTCTTGCTTCTTTGCCTGAAGCACTCGGTGCTGCTCTGTTTGAGAGGCAGTATCCCTGACAAGCTGAACAAGCACCTGATCTTTATTGACAATATCAGCTCTGACACACAGAGTCCCAAATGTTATTCACCCTGCTCACCAGTCTTCCCTTACTCTAGCAGTTGTTGCACATGAGCAGCGAGAGGTGGAGTTTGTATCAAAATGCAGTAAAAAAATCCTATCACAAATTGTTAATGTTTTGACAAGTTGCACAATTTTAACTACCCAGGCTAAGATTGGCCCATGCCTTGCAACCTGCTCATCATGACTGTGACTTGCTCCGGAACAATATGAAGAGGAGCAGGAAGCCAAGGGTGAGCTGCAGTGTACCCTGTCCAAGGCCAGTAGTGAAGTGGCCCAGTGGAGAACCAAATACGAGATAGATGCTATTCAGCAGAGGAACTGGCAGAAGCCAAGTAAGTGGAGGGATGTTGCTGGGCAAGTAGAAGGATATTTAGGTATAAATGTAAGAAGGAACTGGAGGAAACCAGAAAATGCTTGTGGTGGGAATGTGCAAAGCAGTGTGCTTTATAATATGTAGAATTGGGACAGAGTGGTGAGGAGCTATGGTGAGGAGCACCTAACAGGACATACAGTAACGATAATGTCGCGATGTTTTAAAAAGCATGAAGTCATCACAAAGGAGATTGCAAGAATCTCTATCTAGTTAAGCAGCACATCTGATCAAGCAGATTAAACCAGTTTTCATACTCAAGCTAACAAGTCCTGCCTTTCGGCTGGTGATAGTCCGCCAGCCTTTCCCCTGTATTCATGGTAGGCATAGCCTCAGACTCTTTACCAGATTCCACCCTTCACTGCCTTTAATAACATTGCTAAAAGAAGCAACGCTTTGCTCAAGTGATATTGCTTAGACATGTGTCTTGGCCTAGCCTTGTGTGTGTGAGTGAAATGTGTGAATGTGCTAAAGAAGAGGCCTCGCAGGGCTGTGGCATCCAACTCAAGAGACAGTTGCTAGAACATGATCTTTCTTAGTGAACTGAGAACAAGACCTGCAATAAAACAAAGACTCATGCAGCCTAATTCAGACTAGCCATATTGTTTCCAGGTATATGTCAAACCAAATTCCTGCTTGGGAGCTTGGGGGCATGCACTAGCACGAGCGGCGGAGGATAATTTAAGTATTTGCCACTGAAACAGCCAGAGCATGAATCACAGTGAATTGACTGTCACAGGCAGAGAACAGCACAGAGCAAAAGCTTGCAGGACAGGCTGTGACTCTCAGGTTCTTGTACCGTATGGGTGCAGGGGCAGAAGTGTTGCTTTTTTTAATGGTCTGATAGCTCCTGTCACCCCAGGTCCTGGCTGAAAGGAAGCAGAAATACCCTGAGAGTCAGGCTGACCTGGAAGCTGCCCAGGAGTCTCACTCCCTTAGCGCTGAAATCTTCTGAATGAAGAATGTCTATGAAGAAGTGCTTGACCAGTCTGAGACTGTCAGATGGGAGAACAAGAACCTCCAGCCTAAGTCCAGATTTCTACCATCAGGGATCCACCATGAGTGCTAAGGTGCTTCCACGTTTCTGAGCTACCAGAACTCTCCTCTTCCTAGGCTTTTGTTCCCTGCGGTTTTCCCACAAAGCTCAGCTTTTGCAAGTTTCTTTCTTGTCTAGCTGATCACAAAGTCATGTGTAAGCACACCCCTATGGCTCATTACAGCATCAGTTAATCATACTTCCTCACGGTTTCTAGTGCCATCTTTGTATCTCCCCCTCCCTCACACCATCAAAATCCCATTCAAGAATAGGGACAAAATTAATTGAATGGACAGAAACAATGATGAAAACACATATTCATCTTTTTCCGATCACTTCAGTCACTACTATTAGAAAAGATCTGGAGGGCTGTTGTCTATCTTGTGATTATTAGAGGACCATGCAGCTTAAATCTTACTTTTTTCCCAGCCACTTCAGATTTTAGCTCCTTCAGCCCCCTCTTGTCTGGGTTCTGTCTTTTCTTCCCTATCCACCCTCACTGTCTCTTGGAAAAGCCTTTATTATTTTTGTATGATCTGATCCTCCACAAAGTGCCTTTGAGAGTGTTTCATGAAGCTGCCCCATGATATAGCTTAAACATGTCACAGAATAACTTAGGTTGGAAAGGATCTCTGGAGGTCTCTAGTACAACCTCCTGCTCAAAACAAGGCTAACTTCAAAGTTACATTAGGTTGTTCAGAGCCTTGTTCAACTGTTTTTTATAATTTCCGAGGATGGAGATTTTATAGCATCTGTGGACAACCTGTTCCAGGGCTGCACCATTCTCATGGTGGAGAATTTTTGTCCTTATATTCAGTCAGGACTTCCCTTCTATCACGTTAGTACTGTTGTCTTTTGTCCTTTTGCTGTCCATCTCCAAGAACAGCCTCACTCCATTTTCTCTATAATTCTCCTTAGATAGAAAAAGATGAAAGAAGCAACTGACACATCCATAATCTTTAGATCTCACTAGATGGCCAGGCAGTAGGAACAAGAGTTTCAGTGGCCATGTGAATCCATCTGCTCTAATTTATGCATCTAAATGTCAGCAGTCTAATCCTGAATCAGTCACCGTAGGCTCCTTCTATAATCAATGGGAAGAAATAAGCATCTCTGGAGGGTCTGCTCTTAAAAGGGATGTCAAAAGTAAGTCAAATGTTTCACTTGCAGGAGATGCTTATTTCTGTCCACTGGTTGTAAAGATCCAGACTCAAGCTCTAACTCCTAGACATCTGAAGCTAGATGATATGAGTATCACAGGAAACAGGATGTATGGAAGGGGAGAATGCCCACACAGACACTGGGGCTTCTAGCCTTGAGTGGCACTAGTGCGGCGTCCCTAAGCAGAATTCAGGACGGAGATGCAAGAGAAAATAAGCTTTTTGTGAGCGTGAAGCTTGGCTGCCCTGTCTATTTTATATTTTCACATGTTTTGTTATCTCTGCAGCGACAACTGTGAGTGCCCACACCTTGTGGTATTGCAGGCATTTTTCTAAGGAGTCTTATTCCTAAATTACTGATTAATATTCAGCTGAGGAATAACGACTCTTGTGTACGGGAAGTATGGGAACAGCATTCTGCTTTTTCAGTGCTGGTCCTTTCCTAAAGGCCCATAGTAAAGCAAACATGCCTGTGTTACTGGCTCCATAGCGTCAAAGTTCTGCATGGGCATTCCCTAGCAATGGGCACTCCAGAGACAAATGATATTATTTCAACATTACTAAGGCTCTTTAGAACATGAAGAGGGAAAAATCTTGCATGTTCAGCTGGAGCTGAACCAGGTGAAGTTAGATGTTGACAAAAGGAGTGCAGAGAAAAACGAAGAAATTCAACAGCTGAAGAGGAATAACCAGAGGGTATTAGAGTCTATGCAGATCATGCTGAGATCAGAAGCAGAAATGATGCTTTGAGACTAAAGAAGAAGATGGAGGGAGATCTGAATAAAATGGAGATCCAGCTGAGCCATGCTAACTGCCAGGCTACAGAGACACACAAGCACCTCAAAGGTATGCAGGGGCAACTCAAGGTAGAGACCACAAAGACTGCTGTCCTACAAGGCTTTTGTCTCTCATTCTGCTCAGCTCTGAGTTTCATTGTGCTTTCACCTTCAAAGGATTCCCAGCTCCATTTGGATGATGTTTTGAGAGAGAATGATGACCTGAAGGAGCAGCTTGCGATGGTAGAGCATAGGAACAATCTGATGGCAACAGAACTACAGGAGATGCGAGCTGCCCTGGAGCAGACAGAGCGAGCCCAGAAAGTGTCTGAGCAGGAGCTGATGGATGACAGTGAGTGAGCACAGCTTCTCCACTCGCAGGTATTTGGTATCTCTTTTATAATGGGCATTTTGGAGTGTCATGAAATGGGGTGGGAATGACTGTCTTTGGAATGTTCCAACAGAACACAACCCTTCTCAACACAAAGAAGAGACTGGAAGTAGACATTACTTATTTACAGAACGAAGCTGAAGATAGCATTTAGGAAGACAGAAATGCAGAGGAGAAGGCCAAGAAAGCAGTCACAGATGTGAGTTCTCTTGCTTGTCTCCCTTCTATTTTTTGCTACTGCAGTCACTTCTATGCCTTAGGAAGGCAGCAACCAGGTGGAGAAGAATTAATTCTTCATCTTAGGAACAGAAAATATCAGTCACACAATCCCTTCCACACAGAACCAGCACAACCTCTTCCTCACCGCTTGGCATGGAAGAACACTTCAGTCTAAGTCCTCAACCTATTAGCAGTCTGCATTGAAGAGACATCCTGCCTCCTCTTTGCCATGTCCACATTCACTGTTGCTTCCAGAATAAATGTAATGGATAGGATAGAACACAGGGTGGCAAAAATGCAGTAGGAAATGTCCAAGACTACTCTGAACCAACTCTTGTTTAGACACAGCACAGAAAAACAGAAAATGAGACTGATACATGCTTCTATACAAATGCTAGAGATCTAAGAAATAAAAAGCTTTACCACATGGAAAAAAGACAATCAGTAGGACATTATAATACCACAGTATATAATGATGCACTCTGAATGGGCTATTACTGTTCAGTTTTAGTACACTATCTATGTTAATGTATCTATGAAAACAGTCTTCTGGTGTTCCATGGCATCAGAAGAAACAAATTTTAGGACTCTAGGAAAAGAATGTGAAAATGAAAGCATTGTTAAACTATTGTATAAAGTCATGGTGCACCTGGGAGTACATAGCTCTGGTCCCTTTCCAGCAACAGTGCTCCATGTTCCACTCTGCCCTCTCTATCGCTTTTTTATGAAACAGAGGTGACAGCTATTCCTCCCGCACTCTGAAGAGCTCAGCAGGCACTAGCTCTTCCTTGCAGTTCAAGAGACACTCTGTGGTCCTTTCACTGGTAAAGACTGCTCAGGAGCCTGGCTTTCAGGCAAATTTAGGCACCAAAATGGCCAGCTATTCAAAATCATCCGGGAGCCTAAAGATGCAGATGGCTAGTTGGTGATATTTCCAGATGCCCCTAACTTCTACTGATTCTTTTGAAAAATGGAAGTTTGGTTCTTAAGTCTTTTGGGTACTTTATTTTATTTATTTATGTTTTCTTGTCATCAACCTGCTCATTCTTTAAAGCAGTGTAGCTTTTGAAATACAGATACTGAGAAATAGTGAACTTTTTTACATCACAGACCCTTAGCATGGTTAAGGACACTGACTGAGGATGTGGAGAGCCATACACTAATGTGAAGCTGGGCTTTGTTCCCAGAGAGAGTCAGAATTACCAGTGATGTGGAGACATAATACTCATTCATAACATAACTGTGCACTATGTTAGGCAGCCATGATGGCAGAAGAGCTGAAGAAGGAGCAAGACACCAACACCCACCTGGAGAGGATGAAGAAGAACTTGGCATAGACAGTGAAGGACCCGCAGCACCATCTGGATGAGGCCGGGCAGCTGGCACTAAAGGGTGGAAAGAAGCAACTCCAGAAACTGGAGGAGAGGGTATGATAAAGACTGGGGACTAAGGTCAAGTTTCCAAGTGGGACCTTGGTTTCTGGAACCTCTTGGTGGGAAGGTTACAACAGGGAAAACCCCAGGTTTCTGCAGTAGGTTTGACAAGAGTTAAACTGAGTAGTTGAATGATGCACTGCAGGTGAGGAACTTGAGAATGTCCTCAAAAAACTGAGTGACCGGGCAAAAATGATGGCAGATGGGCATCAGTGTAGACATATAAGGTAATGTATCTAGAAGAAAATAATTTAAACCATACTTTCATAGGGATGAACTTGGAACCGGCAGTTACAGTTCAGCAAGGAGAGATCTCAGAGTCACTGACGACAGTTCCCAGAAACTGCTGAAAGCGCAAGAGAAGCAAAAAAGCACACACACACACMCCCCCAAAAAAGGGTTTCATAAGGTATGGCATTGAGAACAAGACAGAGAGCATCATTTACCACTATATTAAACCTACTATGTGCAGTTCTGATCTCTGCATCTCAAAAAGGATCTAACAGTTAGAGAAGCACTCAGAGAATGGCAACTGAGGTGTTGGAGCTTTATAAGGAGAGACTAACATGGCTAGGACTCTTCAGTTTGAAGAGGGGATGGCTGAGGGAGTTGTGATCAAGGTTTACAGAATCATGAAAACAGTAAACAAGGTGCATTCTGAATGGTTATTCATCAAAATACACAATACTAGAACAAGGGACACATGATGAAGATCAGGAGATCGTCATGTGGAGATCAGTTTAAAACAGATAAAAGAAAGTACTTTATACAGTAGGCAGTGAAATGCTGGAACCTGCTGCCATGGTAGTTTGTAGAGGCAGATGGAAGAAGGTTCAAAAAGGAATTAGATAAACTCATGGACAACAGGTCTGTAAATAGATACCCAAGGGAACAGGCACAGATATGCCTCCTAACACCCCTAATCCAATGTCTGTGAAAGCTGGGCAAGTATGAGCAGAATAGATAATGGCCAGGTCTCCTTGCTGTCCCTAAATAGCATCTGCTATTTCCAGTGCTAGAGACAGAGTACTGGGCTAGCTGGACAATTTGCCTGACCCATTTATTACACTCTTAAACTATCTGTGCTCCAAAGTACAGCACAACTGACCAGGAGTCAGGTGCTCTTGGCTGTGAGAGGAAATATCCACACAAAGAGAAAAAAATTGGTGTCCAGGCTTGTCTCTCATACTAGTATGTAACAGAACAGCAGTGGAGCTATGGGAGGCCTCATAAGACAAGCTATTATGGAATAGTCATGAAGATGAGCTGGACTTGAAGTTTAAAAATGAAACAGATATTTCCCATTTACCTGAATAACTCTGACAGAACCTGATTGAAACTACCATCTTTATAATTCCTCCCTTCCCTGTTTCAATTTCATCTTCTTTGACAGATTTAGGCCTGATTTTGATTGTAAATGCCCCAGCATGTACAGGTAAGTGTTTTGTATAAATGCCACACACACCACATCACTGTTAATACAGCATGGTGAGTAAGCTTTATATAGCCTAACCCCAAAAAGCAGCTGCAGGAAGCTGCCCAGCACTCCCACTTTCTCTGCCRTCCACAGAACTCTGGATCCCAGGATCTTAACAGCAGTATTGGCAGCCATTCTCGGCAGCTTGCTGTCTTCACCATGCTACTGTGTTTCAGATTCATGAGTTAGAAAATGAGCTTGATGAAACAAGGAACAGAGTCACTGAAAGGTGTCCGCAAGTATGAATGAAGGCTGAAAGACCTCACTTACCAGGTATTTCCAATCTTTTGCTCTCTTTTGTATCTTCTTTTTATTCTAAGTGCATCACCCGGGTCCATGTTCCCAGGCTGATTCTGGTTTGTTTCCACTTCCCACAGTCTGAAGAGGATAAGAAAAATATTCTCTGTCTCCAGGACTTGGTGGACAAGCTGCAGATAAAAGTGAAAGCATATAAGAAACAGGCTGAGGAACGTGGAACTCTCTTTAAGTCTTTGTGTGCCACTGAGTGCAGTTTTCCAAAAAGTTTGGGCTCCCAATTCTGTTAAAATCATTGATTACTCAGTTTGGTAGGGCAGCTGTTGCAATTGCCTTTGAATATTCCTTAACTCTTAAAGACTTATGGCTGTATTTATCCTGGAATTGTTACACTTTTAGAGCCATGCTAGCCAATTTTCCCAGCTGGAACTGAGCAGGACTGATTGTTCTGTCCCCAGCAGAGTGCTCAAGTTGTTGATTGTACTATGTGGGAATGCACTGAGTGCTGGCAATGCAGGATATAGTTGTGTGGCTGACTGTGGTAGGTGATGTTATTATGGTGCAGGCATTTGGTTAGCAGTAACATGGCAATGTGTGTTTCTGTGCACGTCTCTGATGGCACTGCATGACTTTCAGGAAGAACAGGCACACACTAATCTCTTACGGTGCTGCAAGACCCAGCATGAGCTGCAAGAAGCTCAAGAACAAGTTGATATTGCTGAATGCCAGGTCAACAAATTGCAAGTCAGAAGTCGTGACAGGTGAGTTGGTGATCTCCAGAGAAGAACCCTTCCTACGCAGCAGGTGACACAAAAATCACTACCCCAAACATCCACATGGCAGCCACAGTTGTATTCTTCCTACTTTTGCATCTCATCATGAAGAAAGACCAGAAGTTGGTGCGTATTCAAAATCAGTGGTTTCTGAAAGTCCTTTTGATGCCTCCTGAGTTAAGATACCAGATATGATCTACCCTCAGGATCTCCTAATACTGTTTCAGCAGTATTAGGAGATACTGTTTTTTTGTCATTGCATAACATATGCTATAGCCACACACCTGAAGTAATCCCACAAATAATTTTATTGCCCCAGTAACATCTACATTATCTTCCTTTTTTATATTTAGAAATCAGTGGAATGAGGTTCCTGACCACAGTTGTAGAAGGCTCCCTTACAATATAGACTTCTGTGCATCTACCCAAGATATCCATTACCTGCTTCAAATAAACAGATGTGCATGTAACTTTGCACTTTGACTTGATCATAGTCAACCCTAAGTAGGAGCTGTAAGAAATAAAAATAAACCTGGGCATCTGTGAACAGATGTAGTGGGTACGGCAGCAATTCCCAAAGCGTGGGTTATGCCCTGCTCAGGAAGAAAAAGGGATTCCCAGGGGAATGGGAACAGACACCTCATTTGTTCTCCAGGGTTTCGGCTGTCATGTTTTACATAAATTAACATAGTTAAATAGGAAAAATACAGCAAAAGCATCTCCAAAAGGCTGTAACAATACCTACGGACAGGAGCTGCTCCGTTCTTCTCTCTGCCATAGCAATCCATGACACAGTCGGGGGG
>NW_020449141.1:1141595-1153704 GCF_003343035.1 Apteryx rowi | reverse complement strand
CCCGGGGCCGCCCCGGTGCCCCCGCGGCTCGGGGCCAGCAGGCCTTCAGCAGAGGGCGGGGACGGCCGCAGAGGCTCTGCCGGCTCCGCGCTGTGGCTGTGGGCAGCTCTGGCTGCTCAGCCGGCAGCAGACGAGCCTCCTCCTTCCCCGAGGTGGAAAAACATGTTTACAGTGGGCCGCCTCGCTGTTCCTCAGGCCCCGAAGCAAGGCTCGTTTTGTTTCTAAAACCGGATTATTCTATTCCCGAAGAGCCCCCACTGGATCCTAGGGCGGGTCTTGATATTCGCAGCCCCTCGACACTGGGGCCCAAGTTTGAAAACTTAAGCGAGGAGCCTCGTCTCAGAGCAGTGCAGGGAAATGCAGCCGCTTCCGAATCCGTGCGCCTGTCCCTGAGAGCCCTCTGAGACAGTTGGCTCTATCACTGTGGTTCTCTTTGCCAGGCTCACATTTATCTTTACCTTCCTTTAGGTTTCTCCTGTCTTCCCTTATGCTGTGGGTTTTGTGCTCTTGCCTCCAAATACCTTTCAGATATCCCATGTTTCTCTATCCTCTGCAGTTACCAGGATCCGCATGTTAGGATGGGATATTCTGCACCTGCGTTGTCCAGCACAGGTCTTTATTGAGCTGCTCATCGTTTTCCATATACAGAGACTGAGTGAAAAAAAGACATCATTTCTCAAAAGCAAAAATGTGCAGGAGCCAATTTACAGCTTTGGATTTTTCATTTTAAAATGTCTTGATGTTCGCTCTAAATAGGAGCCAGATTTTGCCAGGTGGTCATGATCAGCTGGGTGATGATGTCTCAGTGACTGTCAGTGGTTCTGATCATTGTTGGCTGTTTCTTTTTGGTCTTCAGAAACTAGTGCTGCTGTCACCATGCATCAGCTGGTCTCCACTGTCATGTTTCCTGCCTTCTCTCATTTAGATTCAGTACTTAGCAGCCTGCTGTTCTCTTCTCCTTTATGGCTTCTTCCTTCCATGTCTTTCCTTTCTTTTGTGTGTTCATCAGTGGCAATTGTTTTGATTTCTTTCATCCTTCTGCTGTGTTTTATACCCTATCATCACTGTTGGCTGTAGCCCATTTACCTCCTGACTGGTCATTCTTCCAGTTGCCTTCAGGATCCTTTGTGCCAGTCATAGCTCTCTGATGTGTTGTCTACTAATRCCTCATCAGATGACCATCTGTGATCACTGCCTGTCAGACTGACCAAAATGATCTTATTGTTTCCTTTCCCCTGTTCCATGGCTACCTGCCATCATTGGCTTTAGCTTCTAAGTTTGTCAGTGTGGGATTTTCCATTGTTGGACATAGATATGGACAACCCAGTCACAAACACAACAGTCTGTGACTTGGACTGTCATCATGTCCAACCCCCCCTCAACTGACTGGTCCTGCCTACACTCCCACATGACATGATACTGTTGTCATTGCACAGCTGTGTGCATTAGAACCACGTCTGCCCCAGCCAGCAATGCTGTGATAAGCACAATGCTGGCAGACAAATCAGTAGATTAGCAGGGTTTGTCCTTTTGTTAAGTACGAACCTGTATTCATACTTCATGTTTGTATATGAAGGGAAAAAAAGGGAAAGAGAAAGAGAAACAGATTCTGTGCAAGAGTTTTGTTCTGCAGGATTGATTTTCAAGGCTAGTTTTTCTTTAAGCAGGATGAGGGCTGCAAACTCATTTATAAAGCTGAAAGAAAAGTCTGTCTGAAAATTTCTTTGCACTTCCAGAGGCTTCTAGATGTAGTTTATAGTTTGTCATGAGATCTGTAGAGCATCATGAGTCCTCCCAATATACGAGGAAGAGAGAGTTAATGGAATGAGCAGACATGGGTATTACCTATGAGCCAGCACTGGCTTATTCTTGGCATGCCAACTGTAAGTAAGTAGGATCATTTTGTGTGTTCAGCTGTCTCTATGCAGCTCTCAGTATTTCAGCAAAACAGCCAGTTAGGTGTTTATGCTATATATTAGCATCAGCAATCAGAAGAGCTTCACTGGTTTCTTTTTGCAGCCACTGAATATGTCACCTTGCTCACCCCAGACAGCTTTCAGAGAGAGGCAGAAGGGACAGGATGAAGTTGGCTAAAGAATTGGTCGAAATCTCTACTACTTGTCACCTCTGAACAGAGGCAGAGTGCACTGTTCAAGCTGATGGTTTGGACAATGCTCAGGACAAGGGCTTGAAATGCTCTTAGACTGAGGAAAAAACCTAGGTCACACCTTTAACTTAGCTAGAAATGCAAAAAATAATAGAAAACACACAAGCCACTTCTTCTTCCAAAGTTGCTCACTGTTCAGCTAAGTACCTCCACAAAGAGAGAGACTGAGAAAAGGCAGAGGCACTGAGCCCCGAGAGACTGGCAAGAATTTGAACACGGGTCTGTGCCTAGCGATTTCAGTGAGCAACTCTAAGCTATTCCCAGCTCAGAGTTTTCTGCATTTCTGTGTCTCTGTGCCTAGCTGTTGCTACTAAATTTATAAATGTGGGTTTATATTAGCATTCTGAATAGACGCAGACAGTTTCTGGAAAACAGGAGAGAGAGTAAGGGGGACAAAACCCAGAAAGCTAGAGGGAAATTGAAAATTGTTACTAGGTTTCCAAAATAAACTTTATTCACTTCTTTAAGAACAAGAAACATACTACTGTCATTTAGTTGAACCAGACATAGTGGGAGATAGGAAGTAAATAAGGACAGACTGTTTTAGAATAGCAACAGATATGCATAGTAAGACAATTCGAGCTTTGGCATAACTCAGGATATACTAACTATAATTCTTACTTGTTTGTATATCTGTAAAGTAAGGGAGGGAGGATTAAAATTTAAAAACACCCCATGCACTCAAAAAAACCACACCATGCACTCAAAAAGCCCATCCCTTCTAGGCATGGTGCCTGCTCCTCGTTTGAGGTCCTGGGGGAATTGATGGAAGCAGGATTTGCTCCAGTGGCCTACAAGATTCTCTTTCAAGGCCCTGCAGGCTGGGCCTTTTGCTAGTTAAAAGGTAAATCATCCTAAGAACTACACCTCCTTGTTTGTGTCTGTGACCCACAACAGACCTTATACAGCTCTAAAAACGTATTGCAGAAAACTGGGATTTCTCACATGTATTAGTCGACTGACTTAGCACAAGAGGACCGAGGGACTGACCTCTCACCTGATACATTTGTTACCTTTGTTTGATGAAGTCGAGTATTCCTTTTAGACATTAATTTTGTGCAGTTTTACCATCTTATGCCTGCAGGTGATCCTTTTCTCCCTTCCCCAGCTCTACTTCTGGGGCTCCCTAAAGAAATCTTTAAGGGAATTCAGTTTATGACCAAGTTGCATGCTTCTGTGGCTATAAGTTTGAGAGGTGTTTGTAACAAGCCTGAGATTTTAGGCTGACAGACTGCTTCTCCTCAGGAAGGAGGCCTACCTCATACATTTGTACTAATTCTCTGAAATAATAAATCTTCTTACAAAATCTGTCTGGGACATAACAACTCCTTGCACCACTTCAGGCAGGAGACTGACTGGCTAGGGAGTAGCTCTGCAGAAAAGACATGGGAGTCCTGGTAGAAAACAAGCCAGACATGGGTCAGCTTTGCACCCCTGCAATAATAAAGGCTAACCACTCATTGGATTGCATTAGTAAATAGCCAGTGAATAGCCAGCAGGTTGAGGGGTTGCCCTCTACTTGGCACTGGTGAGGCTGCATCTCGAATAGTGTGTTCAATATTGCGCTCCCTCCCCCATTGCAAGAGAGATGTTGACGTAATGGCGAGAATTCAGGAAAAACCACTAGGATGATCAAGGGGCTGGAAGCATATGAGGAGATGCTAAGGGAATTAGGCTTGTTTATCTGGAGAAGAGAAGTCTTGAGGGGATCTAATTGAAGTCTAACACTGCTGAAAAGGGGGTTGCAAATTAGATGAATCCAAGGTCTTCCTGCAAGGGCACAGTGAAAGGACAAGAGGCAATGGTCTCAGATTGCAACCAAGGGAAATTCTTTTTGGACAGAAGGAAAAATTCTTCACCATGAGAGTGGTGCAGTCCTGGGACAGGTTGCCCAGAGAGGTGGTGGAATCTCCATCCTTGGAGATTCTCAGAATTTGTGTGGACAAGACCCCAAGCAATTTTATCTAGCTTTGAAGTTAGCTCTGCTTTCAGTGGGAGGTTGGATGAAAGACCTTCTGATATCCCTTCCAATCTATGTTTTCTACATTTTCTACATTCAGTGAACTCACTAACCCAGCAGGAAGAGGACAGCTTTCTGCTGTTTGAAGACTGATGAATTCAGTGAAAAGGCAGAGGAACACAGGACTGGTACCAATCAGAGGAGGGTCAGGACCATACAGCTAGGAGGAAGGATGGTGGAGTATTTGGAGAAGGACAGCATGAAAATGAGGCCTCTCTTTCAGCCACAATGAGCAATCAAATCACCTTCTTCAGCATGTGACTCCCCAAAGTGATGATTCCATGTATAAAGTGCAAATCTCTTTTTCCCACACTTCCTATAGGGTAGATTTTATCTATTGATTTTAACACCCAGTCTAGCTCCAGACACCAAACTTCACTCAGCCACAAGAGCACGTTTCCYTTCATGTATTAGCACCTCTGACCCTTGCTTATCACATAACATCCTAGAGATAATTTTAAAATCTGAGATTTAAATTTTTAATTAAAATTCTAGTCCAGTTGAAAATTTGAATTTATCATATGCGTGTTTCTTGGGTATGGTCTGCATTTCTGGTGTGCTGTCACGATTACATTATTAAGATATGTCACCATTTGCTTTAAACCTTATCATCTTAATCTGGAGACCATGAGAATCCTGTAGCCTTTTCTCTTCACAGTGTCTGATGAGGTGCCACAAAGCAGAATCTTCACCCCTTGCCAGAGAAGCTCACTCAACTTTCAAAAACTCTTCTGTCCTCACTCATTCTAGGCACAGGAGACTTTCTAAGAAAATTTTCTGGATATTTCCTTTCTTTCAGCTATTTCCTAAGTCCCAAAACTTTGCTAGATATGTGAAATGAAGACTTACATGATTTATTGATACCAGCAGGGATCACTGCCCCAGACAGTCTGTATGACCAACTTCCCAATCTTCTGGCCAGTGCCAGGTCCAGATGTAGCTTGCAGGGCACAGGGAACAGGGACCCTGCTTTTCATCACCCCTTCACTACTGATGACAGAGATAGAGATGATCCTGGAGAGAATATAGGGGAAAGGGCTGGCATGATTCATTCACAGGAGCTGAAAAAAATGAAGGGCATGGAAGAGTTACTCGGTGGATCCTCACTGGCAAATGGAGTGAGGAGAAGGTTGGGCACAGTTAGCAGTGCTGCACTGTGTCTTTGTCAGAAGGTTGCATTAGGAGGGTAAGGGATGGACTTGCAGGGGCAATTTGCAGTTTACTTTTTATTTGCAGTTTAAGAGGCAATTTACTGCCAACCTGCTGTTTGTAAATGTGTGTCAGCAACAGCAGATTTTAAAGATTAAAGTTGTCAAGGGAAAACTAATGCTGAGTTTCCAAGAGTTTATGAGATTGAAGCCTCATCTTCAATATTACTCAGGATGAACATAGTTTTTGCCTAGTTCTTAGAGACTTTCCTGTATGAGTCATTGTTCGTGAGAGAATAGCAGCTTTATACACAGATGGTTGCAGAACAGAGACACCATTGAGAGGAAAACACTGAGACTTCTATGTCCTGCAGATACAGGCACACACATATACACAGATCAACAACTTTATCCACAAAAAGCAGACAGACAGTCCTGCTTAGTGTGTTTAAGCAGAATCTCTGCTCCTTCATGACATAAGAAATCCCTTATGGAATTCAAGTAATGAGCAATTCATGCCGAAAAGGGAAGCTTAGTGTCAGTGAAATATGAATGTCTGATCTAGCACACCCAGGGGGAGTTTGGCTGGAGGACTACCTAGCTGGATTGCTCTTCTTAGCTGGCCAGAAGCCCAGTTCTCTGTAGGATCAAAACAAAAGATCAGATGATCCGAGACCCGGCAGGTTGTTGTAGGTGATATGGCAAGTCCAGATCACTCTACTAAGGCTGATATTAAACCAGAAAGAAGGTGGGTTGAAAGAAAGTTTAGATGCTGTCTTTGATTAGAGACTTTTGGGTGTGGGTTTGTGCTTTTCCAGTGCTTCACCATGTGGTTGTGGACAAGTCTCTTAAGACCCTTAAAGGAGGTGACTGCAGCTCTTGTCCACAGCTCATGGATGCCAAAAGTTTTTGTGTGCTCAAAGAAGAACTGCCCAAAATAATGGAAATAAGCTGTTAAATACAGGATACCACCTCTAACTGGGGAAGACCTGAGCTGTCATTTGCTGGAAACCAAGAGGATATTCTGCAGGAGTATCTCTCTGCACCTACCCTATTTTTATACTCTTTCCGTATTTTTATACTCTTTCCTAGATATCTGCTATTAGGCATTACTGAAAACAGGATACTAAGCCAGACCCACCTTTGGTCAGACCCAGATCTTCTCATCTTATGTTCTCATATAACGCTTGCAAGCTGAGACCCAAATGGCCACAGCTTGCCTGTTGCTGACACTGAAGCAATACAGTTTATAGATAATGCCTGTCTTCCTTTCAATGGGCTTTCCATTTTACATGGACTAGTTAAACATTCAATAAATAAATGCTTAGTTTTTTGATCTGGTGGTTAGAGAACTCAACTGGAAGAAGGGAAGACAAGGTTATAGTATCTACTTTAATGAATATAAATGCTTAGGAATTACTGAGGTGGTCTAGACTCAGGTCTGTCCTCTTCTTTATGAGTATCTTGACCACCATCTTGCCCAAATGATTAGTTTGCACCAAAAGGGACAGCAGCAAGATGAAGGACTGGTAGAAGCTCTCTCCTGAAACTGCATAGCCAGCTGATTAGAGTGCTTTTTTGTGACTTAAGCTTTCCAGCGCCCCAGGAAGAGAGAGATGAACTTGGATTGCTGGACAGAAAGCACAACATCACCATTTCAAGCAAAGGGTTTTGAGACAACAGGCTGCTGTTGACATCTAAATCTAAGGCGAAGAGTCAGAGTTATGAGTCACATTCATATGATCAAATATGTGCCTACCATGTAACAGGGTGGGACCTGCCCTGCGTCTCCACAGGCAGTATGTTGACTGGAAGCAGGCTGATGTTATCGGAACAGTTTGTTATTCTCAGCTTGCTTCCAAGAAAGGAAGTGAATGGAAGCAGTCAGCTCTCCAGGTAAATTATCCTGGCAAGCAAGCCCAGCTTAGTGTCAGGTGAATCACCACAAGCTGTTCATTCATGTAATATCACTGTCCCTTTATAGACAGTGACTATGTTTGTTTATGTCTGACTCTAACATAGTAGATACAGCTCTGCACGCTGTAAAGTCAAAATGACTAAACCTGCCCTGGAACACCACTAAGCTTTACAATGGCCAGAACCAGGCAGGGCACTGAAGGACCCTCAACTTCTGATCTTATTTTCAGATTTGACCTTGCACAAGGGGAGCTGCAAGTCAGCAGAACTACATGAAGAAGGGCTAAAGACAGAAATGCAAGGATTAATCCATTCTGTATCATTAAATGCAAAATTTTTGTTGTGTTTACATCACATATTTGGTCATATGAACGTGACTCATAACTCTGAGTTCTCTCCTTGGAATGTCTGAATTCCTGGATGCCTAAATTTCCAAGTGTAATACTCCAGAATATCTGGTTTAGGAAGTCCAAAAACTGCAATTTGGTAGATGATGGGAGAATTGTATTCGAGGGAAGAACTGCAATATGTTATCCTGCTCTTTCACTCTAACCTATGCATATATACATGCCTTGCTGTCAGAAAGAAGACTGTACACTAGACAGCTTTTTGTTCTGAGCTCATGTATTTGTTCATATGCCTTGGCTATTCCAGGCATTGAGAATGGTTCCTTCCGATCAAAAACTATAGCATTTAAGCATTTTAACAACTAGCAGTATTTTTTATGAGCAGACTCAAAACATTTCCTCTACAGAGGTGAATAATTTCTGCTAATCATTTAGACTTAGAAGTCTAAGGTCTTTAAAAGGTCCAGTGCTATATGTGGCTTCTTTTGTAGTCTCTTTCTTTGCTGATTCTTGGCCTCAGGAGATCTCCTGGTGTTACTGCGTCTTGCAAACGGGTAAGGCCAGTCAATTGCTCATGTAAATCCACAGTCCATCCTGACTAAAAAGGTCTCCCATGCACCTATGCAGCCCTTTGTCATTTTTGAGCTTTGCAAGATCTTTTCAGTGAGGACAGCAGGGATAATTTAGCTCTTTTCTATGGGTTAGACAGATTGTCAGATTTTGCTTTAAACAAACAAAATATTGACCATGCTGCTTCTACAACTGTCAAATGTGAACTTGCTTTCCCTTACACCCAAGATTTTCTTAGGTCCCCCTTCACGGGATCTGCTCATTTGTATAGAGCTTTTTTTAGTGGTGTCATTTTAAGCTAGTCTTCCATATGATATTCTCCAGGTACAATCTGTAAAGTCATCCCAATAAGGATTCAGTTCTGTCTGACTGGATAACCATGGCTGAGGCTGTCTGCAGTGTTATACAAAGATGTCTTTCTCATTCACAGATACTGCCAATTCAGTAATAGCAAAGTTTGTTAAGAAGTTAGATATCAGAGGTCTTTGCTCTAGACTCTCTGATAGTTGGTGGGGAGGAGCAGGTTCTTCCAAGGTGAGATTCATCTCATCCTAAGACAGAATGTCTTCATGTGACGCTAATTTTAAAATGGGCTTCTCAGTGCTAAGCGGGATACCCTCACAGATGACATGACAGAGCGAGTGTGACAGTTGTGATGGCTCAGGAAAGAAATTCAGAGACCTCTTACAGCCAGAGAGTTTGTTTTGATCATTTAGTCAGACCTGCTGAGCATTGGCCAGCACACACCTGCATCCAGCCAAGATGCTTTAGCATCTGAGCATTAGGTGCAGCTAAACTGGAACAAATGTTAGAAAACAAGCTTGAAATTAAAAGCTAACTGATTTGTTCCAATGCTTTGCTGCCCTTGCTGTTACAAATCTGCAAGTTTCTGGGCTGGCTCCTTCCATCCAGTGACTCAATCTCTGATAACTTATGCTAGGTGAAAATGCTTTCTATGCTCAGAAATCATTTTCCTTATAGACAATGGTAAGGAAACATTTAACATCCTCCTTTAACATCCTCCCTGGTAAAGACAGCACATGATGCAGAAGCAAACAGAGACCTAAGCCTATGATCAGAACTGCTGTCTGTGCAAGAAGAGCCATTTTGTAAACTGTGGAGAAGGACCAGACATATCTAAAGAGAAAATAACTACAGAATTATCTACACAATGAAAAGAGAATTACCTCTGGGACCTGTTCAAGAGACATGTACCTCCAATGATTGAAATGACGCCTCTGACATGAATGGAGCCCTTCTGTTTATAAACTGGACATTTTGTACACTAGTCAAAGCGCTATCTGAAGTTGTAGTAACAGGTTTAGTGAGAAAATGTAAAAGAAGTATGAAGTTAGCATTTACATTTGGGCTTGTCTGCTACTAGATGTAAAGTCCTGAAAAGTTGAAATCTGAGACTGTTTCAGGAAATGGACAGCCATTTCTAGGACTAAAAACCTACTAGGGGCTTTCTCACTGAGAAATTTTACTTGGAGAAGAACAGGAGCCCCTAAAAATATCAGGGAGATAAAGCAGAACAAGCACAGGAATAGCAAAGGAAGAAAAGAAAACCCAGAGATTAAACAAAAGAAAAAATATTTGAGTATTCTGGCAGCATTAAACATGAGAAAGAAAAGTAGAATTAAACATGAAAAGAAAAATCCATTGTGCATGAAAGCTCTAAACTATTTGGATCTGTGTTGCAAGGTGGGCAAAGGTTGGTTTGTATATGCTGAAGAACAAAGTTTTCAGTTCTTGTCATCCAGAAATGGCATTGTTAGAGAATACCACTGATAGATGTAAATGCCCACAGCAAATTACCAGAAATTCCAAAAAAACTACCATGACTCACAGAAACACCTGTGTCCATTCTACTGGAGCAGAAGTTGATGCATGCATCTTAAACATTTACAGTGGGCTATTTCACTGGAATGAATGATGCATACACAGAGAGCTCAGTCTTACACATGTACTTGAGTGTGTATTCTGGAGTCAGTCACACACACCTCATACTGCAGTAAACCTCTCTGATGGGCTAAAGAGGTTCACAAACACACACACACTGAGTTCAACACTCACACTTACACATACCTAAGAATCTCACAAATGCTCTGGAAGTAGTCACGTGTTTTGCTGTTCTCACACAGGCACACAGTGCCTGGGAGGTGAACAACAGAGTGAGCAGCTAAGGAGACAAGGATATGTGAGCTAGACACCTCTGGCTCCCGTTAGTGGAGGGAAGGACCCCAGGGCTCCCAGCATCTCATCTCACTGGTGTCCAAATACAGGAGAAGGATTGTGCCCTCCTTTCTTCTCTCCACTAACTGCAAAAAGATGATGGGTGGCAGGCTTGGATATGGCTGTGTGAAGTTTGTGAAGCGGATCCTACTCTTTCCTTTGCTTCCCGCCTTCACATGCTAGAATGAATCTTGCCCATACAGAAGTGAGACTCTCCTTCTCATCCACATGTCACACATGCTAGCTGGATATCACACACACATGACAATGCAGGGAGTTGTACAAACACAGATGAGATAGTCTTGTACACTGAACTGTGCAGACACACAGGGAGTTGCAGGTGCACACTGCAGCAAGTCTTGCATGCAGATAWCTGAGTGAGTCTCTCACCCACACTCCTACACACCTGTGGTGCAGTAAGTCACACCAGTACATTGATGCTTACAGGCACTCTGGAGTGAGTCTCTCTCATGCACAGATGTACACAGTTACACACATAGGCAACTCACACACAAACACACAGTCACACATCTGCAGCTGAGTCTCACGCTGTTGTCTCATAAACACAGAGATCAGTCTCATACACGAGTGAGTCTCACACTCTTGAGTCATACACACAAACACACAGATGAGACTCAGCACATACAGCTTAGCCTGAGATACATGCTCACGTACACACATAAGTGAGTCACACTCACAAGTGAGTCTCTCACATGCACACAGGTGTCTCCTACACAAGCATACATACATGCACCTTCATACAAGGTTGAGTTTCTCATACATAGTTGCGGGACAGTTTCATATACAATCACATGCATACGGGTGTCTCATAAACACACACACAAGACATATTGTACAGTCACTCAGCCACGCATACCCTGAAATTTTGGATAGACACATATACACATGGGACATCTCATACACATATGCGGTGCGTTCCCTACCTGTGCGTGCACATACAGACACACATACACACACACACACACACACACACACACAGTGGGTCAGGCAACATACCCTGGGACAAGTTGTACATATGTGTACACATGGGTTTCATACACATACATCCACACAAATGTTCAAACACATACAGACGGTTATGTATTACACTTGTGAGTCGTATGTATTGCCAAGTGAGTCAGGTGTGCGTACCTGGAAAGAGCTGCACACACAAATGTTTGTACACAGATGGGGGGTGCTTACACAGGCACATTTGGGTGTCTCATACACACACACAGCATTTAGGCACACACAGATGTCACACATGGTGTTTCACACATGGGTCTCATGACACACGGCATCTCTCAGACACGGTGTTTCACACACGGGTCCCTCATGACACACGGTGTCTCACGGCGCCTCTCGGACACACGACGTCTCTCACACACGGTGTTTCACACACGGGTCCCTCATGACACATGGTGTCTCACAGCACCTCTCGGACACAACCTCTCTCACACACACGGTGTTTCACACACGGGTGCCTCATGACACACGGTGTCTCACGGCGCCTCTCGGACACACGACGTCTCTCTCACACATGGTGTTTCACACACAGGTCCCTCATGACACACCGTGTCTTGTGGCGTCTCTCAGACACACACACGATGTCTCTCTCACACACGGTGTTTCACACACGGGTCTCTCATGACACACGGTGTCTCACAGCGTCTCTTGGACACACGACATCTCTCACACACAGTGT